>NC_056437.1:8184634-8429634 GCF_018296145.1 Oncorhynchus tshawytscha
CAGGCTGGTGGCGGTAGTGTAATGGTGTGAAGAATGTTTTCCTGGCATACGTTAGTCACTAAGGTGCAGGGTAGAGTACTGGGTGATAGCTGGCTAGTAACAGTGACTGAAGTTCAGGGCGGAGGCATGCTAATGCTGACTGTTTAACAGTCTGATGGCCTGGAGATAGAAGCTGTTTCTCAGTCTCTCGGTCCCAGATTTGATGCACCTGCACGGTCTCTGCCTTCTAGATGGTAGCAGGGTGAACAGGGTGTGGCTTGGGTGTAGCGGAGGCCCTTGATGGGGGGGGGGGCTGTAGGTGTCCTGGAGGGCAGGCAGTGTGCCCCCGGTGATGAGTTGGGCTGATCGCACCACCCTCTGGAGAGACCTGCGGTTGCGGATGGTGCAGTTGCCGTAATCGTTACGTAACAGGAAGGTGTACAGGAAGTACGAGACACTGTGTCTGCCGGGATGATAGCAAGCACAACCCCCTTGTGTTTTAGAGTGCGATAGGACTGTCGATACACTTGGCTAGGAGTGGGAGAAGGACACTACTACAAAGGACCATAGAACCCAAACCAGCTCATCAAGCAAAAACAACAACCACTACTAATCAGCAACACCACTTCATCATAAAAAGCCAACCTACCGGTCTCTTCTTGCAGACTTTGGTAGGGATGGGGGCAGCGGGGTTGGTGTCCCCCCTCTCTGGGGCCGTGTTGGGTCCCTTCCTGATGGCTGGCTCCTGGCCCCCTGAAGAAGGCCTGGAGCCCTGGGAGGGAACCCTGGACAGCAGGCTCAATTCTATCTTTACCAGCAGGGCTCGTGGAGGACCTTGGCAGACCCTGGAAGCTTTGGCTGAGGACTCCCGCTTGGCCTTGTGTGCTGGGTCTAGAGAGTGGCGCCGGGGCTTCTTTTGGCCCTTCTGAGGGGCCGGGAGGGTCTCCGTCCTGACACCGATGGTCTTCACCACAGCTGGGGCTGGCTGGTCTACCTCCTGGGCAGGACTGGGACTAGGAGACTTCTCCCGCTTACAGTCCAGCACCAGAGTCACCTTGGGGCCACTCTGTGACTCTGGTTGTTCGGTCTTCTTCTCAGAGGTGCCACGCTTGGCAGGCTTCCTGCTGTTTGTTTTGGCTCCGCTGATCTTGCTATTGCTGTGGCCAGTTTTCGTTTTGACCTTTGGCTTGTCTGTGAACGAGGTGTC
This sequence comes from Oncorhynchus tshawytscha, assembly GCF_018296145.1. Classification (NCBI taxonomy): domain Eukaryota; kingdom Metazoa; phylum Chordata; class Actinopteri; order Salmoniformes; family Salmonidae; genus Oncorhynchus; species Oncorhynchus tshawytscha. Next base: position 8,185,821 of record NC_056437.1, read on the forward strand.
TTTGTCACGGGGGACCACCTCCACACTCTCCACCTGTAACCCAGCCTGAGGGTCTTCAGGTCGGGGAGCCTTGGCTGGTCTGGAGGGGTGTTTGTTCCCCACTGTCTTTCTCTGGCTGCTGTTGCTGCTGTTCCCAACGTGCGAGGCGGCCGGGGACTTGTGTTGGACATGCTGGTTGTGGGCAGCTTCTTCACTGCGTTGAGGTTTGGCTTCGCCGTCACTGAACTCTGAGCGACGTGGGGGTGTGTGGGATTTGTAGTCCCTGGGAGGAATGGCCTCCTCCTCATGGCTCTGCTGCTGTTTGGGTAGAGGGCTCAGTAGAGCGTCACTCTGGCTCTCTGTGCTGGGGTTCTGCTGGCTCACTCTGATCCAGTTGTTCAACTGCCAGTTAGTCACCACGGGGCCCTCCGCCTGGACAGACAATATATGATCAATGAAAAGAAACACAAATATATATTAGTGGGTGGCTGCTGAGGGGTGGACGGCTCATAAGAATGGCTGGAACAGAACGAATGGAATCAAACACCTGGAAACCATGGAAACCATGCTACTCCAGTCATTACCACAAAAATAAATAAAAAATATATATATTTTAGTACCAGTTAAAAGTTGACTCCTACTCATTCAAAGATTTTTTTTTTTTAAACTATTTTCTCAATTGTAGAATAAAAGTGAAGACATCAAAACTATGAAATAACACATATGGAATCATGTAGTAACAAAAAAAAAAAAGTGTTAAATAATTTCAATTAACAGATGTGTGCCTTGTTAAAAGTTCATTTGTGGAATTTCTTTCCTTCTTAATGCATTCGAGTCAATCAGTTGTGTTATGACAAGGTAGGATTGGTATACCGAAGACAGTCCATCATTACTTTAAGACATGAAGGTCAGTCAACATGGAACATTTGAAGAACTTTGAAAGTTTCTTCAAGTGCCGTCGCAAAAACCATCAAGAGCCATGATGAAACTGGCTCTCACGAGGACAGCCACAGGAAAGGAAGACCCAGAGTTACCTCTGCAGCAGAGGATACGTTCTTTGGAGTTAACTGCACCTCAGAAATTGCAGCCCAAATAAATGCTTCACAGAGTTCAAGTAACAGACACATCTCAACATCAACTGTTCAGAGGAGACTGTGTGAATCAGGCCTTCATGGTCGAATTGCTGCAAAGAAACCACTACTAAAGGACACCAATAATTAGAAGAGACTTGCTGGGGCCAAAAAACACAAGCAATAGAACGGTGGGAATCTGTCCTTTGGTCTCATCAGACCAAAACGACAGATTTCTACTGGAAGAAACTGTCAAAGTTCTTCAAAATGTTCTATATTGACTGTCGTTTCTCTTTGCTTATTTGAGCTGTTCTTGCCATAATACAGACTTGGTCTTTTACCAAATTGGGCTCTCTTCTGTATACCACCCCTACCTTGTTACAACACAACTGATTGGCTCAAACGCATCGTGGAAAAAAAATCCAATAATTAATTTTTAACAAGGCACACCTGTTGATTGAAATGCATTCCAGGCGACTACTTCATGAAGCTGGTTGAGAGAATGCCAAGAGTGTGCAAAGCGGTCATGAAGGCAAAGGGTGGCTACTTGGGAAGAATCTCAAATATATTTAAATTTGTTTTTACACTTTTCTTAGGTTACTACATGATTCCATATGTGTTATTTCATAGTTTTGATGTCTTCACTATTATTCGACAATGTAGAAAATAGTACAAATAAAGAAAGGGTCCAAACGTTTGACTGGCACTGTATCAATTAAAAGACAAAGCAAGTTGCATGAGAGTTACAGACAAGACAGACAATATAACATCAATGTTAAGAAACATATCGGACCAGGCGCAGATTAGAGGCCATTGTCCATTGAGCAAGTTTATTTTAGTCCAGGCCTTTAATTTGTGTCCAGGAAATTTGACCCCACAGTGTATATATATTATCAAAGCACGTTACTTAAGTGTTCTGAGTGCATGAATAATCAGTGTGCTGTGTGACTGTACCTTTGTCACAGGTGGGCTACTACTCCTGAGGGGCTGTGGGGGGGCCTCTGTCCCACTCTCACTGCTCTCACTGCCTGACTCCGACCCGGAGCTGCTCTCAGAGTCACTGGAGCTGGCTGACTCCACCCCACTGGAATGTGCTGCTGTAACCGTACTGGGGGACCAGAAAGAGAAAGAACAGGGTTTCAACCATACTGAGACAGAGTAGAGTCACTCGCAACCAGAGAACACAGAGACAGACCCAGATTAAAATCAGATAAGCAGGTTAAGATAGGACAGAGAATGAAAAAGTTTCATATCCTGACACAGCATGACAAAAAAAAGCAATACTGTTTTATAAAAAAAAGCAATGTATCGAGTTAAGATTAGGGGTGAATCGGTGATGACATTTTGTCAGCCGGTTATGGTCTAATAAAATCCATTTAATATTCATATTAATGTCTAATAAAATCCATTTAATATTCACCATCACAAAAAGTGGTTTGCAGTCTGTTCCATCTGAATAAATAGGCATTTTAAGATTATAGATTTAGCCAGTGGTAGTTTGTGGAATAGACACCGGCTGGAATGCGGTTTTAACTAACCAGCATTCAGGATTAGACCCACCCTTGTATAAGTGGCTGTGCACCATGCCACAGGCTGTAGGCCAGTCCATTGCGGACCGAGTGCTCATATGAAGTGGCTATGTTGAGCGAGCATAAATGTGATGTGTAGCATAAGGTAACCATCCACTATACATAATAATACAGTCCACACTCAAAAAGGTGATTACTAGAATGTTTAATTTTGGAGTATAGGCTAGCTAGACCAATTACGTACCAAAGACATCTTAAAAATCACAGTGTAGGGTGTCGTCTTTCAGATGGGACGTTAAAACGGGTGTCCTGACTCTTTGTGGTTATTAAAGATCCCATGATACTTATAAGAGTAGGGGTGTTAACCCTGGTATCCTGGATAAATTCCCAATCTGGCCCTCGTACCATCATGGCCACCTAATCATCCCCAGTTTACAATTGGCTCATTCATCCCCCTCCTCTCTGTAACTATTCTCCAGGTGGATGCTGTAAATGAGAATGTGTCCTTAGTCAACTTACCTGGTAAAAAAAAAAAGGTTAAATATATTTGTAAACGTTTTTCTGTCATGCGTAATATGCAGTAGGCATAGAAAGCACCGTCTGTTTCATTATGTTAGGCTTTGAAACAACATCCACAATGACCATGTTTTACACTCAGTTTTAACCTGCTGTTGAACTTCCATCTTTAAATTGATCAAATCATAGTGAGGTGTGTTTTAAAAGCACGATACTGTTTCGATAAGTGTTTGATGTGACTTCAGATTTAATTTGCATTGATGTCAGAGTGGTTAGAGGGACAATAGATCCCTGAGTTCCAGGCCATTAGTACACCTGAAGGTTGTTAGCGAGTTGGGTACTACAAACACATGTCCAGAATGGATAAAAGGAGATTACTGAGACCCAACGGTCACGTGGAATTTTACTGCGGTCATGACTCCCGGTGTGGCGGTAATACGGTCACCAGAACAGCCCTAGTTAAGATGGTGATTTTCCCCTGCGACGTCGCTATAAACCCTGTGTTGAGGGCTACCTACACAAATTCATATAGCCAAGGCTAGGTGGCATAGCTGCAATTTGACAAGAGATGGACACATTCCATGAGCTAGCAAAAAAATATTTGGCCCCCTAAGAGTGAGTGGAGGATAATGATGCGCGTGTTGACTCATGACCAGTGGTCAACCGTGGTTATATCAGTGGGGCGGACGAGTTTAAGGTCACTAAATATTGTGTGGATGAAGGTTGGGCGGGTAGGTTGAATAAAGAGAATACAATTCCTTAACCATAAATGTATAATTCTTGTGAAATATATATCTACAGGCTATATTTAGGTATTTATTTTCAGCTATCTGGCATTATTGACTAAAGCCTAAGGCATAACTGCACTCACGCCAAATAGCCTGCCTACAAGGCAAAAAAGGACAATGTCTGAGTTTAATTCAGTAAAAGAGAGAATAAATAAATAAATGTTTGCTAAAGATTTGGTGACGTGGTAAAAAAAAGGATGATAGCAGTGATGTTATGCGTGATGATTGTGAGGCGCTATACATATTCGACAGTCACAAGACGGGTACTTCTAATAGTGCTAAGGGAACTTGCAGGGATACTGTTCAGATGGGTGAAATGTAAACTAAAATCTGGACACTGACTGTACGTCTTGAACCTCTCACATTGCCTTAATCTTAACTCCTGCAGAATTAAGCATTCCTTGCATTATCATGACACCAAATTAAAAGGTGACATTTTCACTCGGGAACCAGAGTGGAGAAATATGATTTCTTTCTTTCAGAATTTTGAGAGTGTGTGAATGTGCAGTTCGAGATCATCTGTAGAGGTACTTTCTTCACCAACGTCATAAAAGCTGTTATTTTAATTTATACTATTCATCCAGGCCAAACTGGAATATTATCAGAAACATGTTGAGTCGTTTTTCACAGATTTCTATTTCCTTACCACCGGTCAAAAGTTTAGACGGAAAATATTTTTTTGTTATTGCATTTTCTCCCCGGTCCCTAAACGTCTTTGCTCCACAAAAGAAGCAGAGATGACAAGGAAAACTTTACACAGTTGTCAAACTAAATTGAAGCATTCCTTCTATCGATTTACGACATTCTGGTGAGCAAGGGTTGATTTAGTCTTCTAGGGCAACATATAATGACAGAAGAGAAGCTGTACGTATCTAATTATAGACAAAGTTGACTAACAATTAGCCTACCAAAATGTTGGAAGTGATAAGTAGGAACATATCTAAAAAGCAGGCAAAAAGAAATCCTGCAGGCATGCCTGTCACTCTGACAGAGCTCCAGAGTTCCTCTGTGGAGATTTGGGAACCTTCCGGTTTTCAGGTGTAGGTGAGTGAAAAGGGGGATAATGTAGAGCTCTTTCACCATCCACCCAACCTGTATTTTACTGCGGTCATGACTCCCGGTGTGGCGGTAATACGGTCACCAGAACAGCCCTAGTTAAAGATGTTGATTTTCCCCTGCGACGTCGCTATAAACCCTGTGTTGAGGGCTACCTACACAAATTCATATAGCCTAGGCTAGGTGGCATAGCTGCAATTTGACAAGAGATGGACACATTCCATGAGCTAGCAAAATATTTGGCCCCCTAATAGTGAGCGGAGGATAATGATGCGAGTGTTGACTCATAACCAGTGGTCAACCGTGGTTATATCAGCGGGGAAGACGAGTTTACGGTCACTAAATATTGTGTTGATGAAGGGTTGAAAAAAAAAAGAGAATACAATTAATTAAAAACAAGGTGTAGGTGAGTGAAAGGGGACACGGTAGAGCTCTTTCACCATCCACCCAACCTGTACTGTAGCTAGAAATAGGATTGTCAGCCCACCTGTCCATTGTAATAGGACTGTCCCCTGGGTGCATACACCAACAGAAGCCGTTTACGCTTGGGGCCCACTAGCCCGAGCCCTCAACTCCTTCCTGTGCTCAGGTGTTGTGGGGGGGTCACTTGGGGGACACTTTGTTTCGGAGGTCCCCATCACACACAGGTGAGGTGCATGCATGACATGGCGTTTTTGTATGTCATATTGTAAGGGGACTTCATCTCATCTCAATAGTTTTGGTATGTAATTTCGCGGCTGTTTTTTTTTTTTTGACCATGTCCTCACTGACGTTAAAGAGACGGGGTGGGAATCTCCCAGCTGTGTTCTACTACAACAACAAAATCTGCTGGTGAAGGGCTTCCCGGGTGGCGCAGTGGTTAAGGGCGCTGTACTGCAGCGCCAGCTGTGCCACCAGTGCGCCCAGGCTCTGTCGTAACCGGCCGCGACCGGGAGGTCCGTGGGGCGACGCACGATTGGCCTAGCGTCGTCCGGGTTAGGGAGGGCTTGGCCGGTAGGGATACCCATGTCTCATCGCGCACCAGCGACTCCTGTGGCGGGCCGGGCGCAGTGCGAGCTAACCAAGGTTGCCAGGTGCACGGTGTTTCCTCCTCCGACACATTGGTGCGGCTGGCTTCCGGGTTGGATGTGCGCTGTGTTAAGAAGCAGTGCGGCTTGGTTGGGTACAAGAGTTGTAGCGATGAGACAAGATAGTAGCTACTAAAAAAATAAAAATAAAAATGGATACCACAAAATTGGGGGGAAAAAGTGGTAAAATTCAATGAAATTAATAAATTTTAAAAATCTGCCAGTGAAACCTCTAATCTGAGAGCACACTACATAGGGTCACCGCAACATTTTCAACCCGAACGGAAGGCCAGGGCCTGGGGCACAGCGTAGCCCCTCGTTGGGGACTTGACACAGGGTGAGAAAGGTATACTCACCATGAGCTCTGTTGACAGATGGAGGGCGGGGCTAGTGGAGGTGATCCATAGTGTTCTGGGAAGAGAAGAGGGAACACCAAAACATCATTACTAAAAACGCAGACAGAATAAAGGACGCAGCAATAAACAGCATCACGGCCGGGTCACCACATCAGTCAGCTCAGTGGAGGAGATCCAGGCATACGAGGTCAATCAAGGTTCATTTGAGAGAAGCTAGCGGTTTATATTTTCTTGGCCATCCAGTTCAATAGACGGGGAGATGAACAACTTTCTAACTGCGGGGGACCAGAGGTTTAAGTGTTTGTGACGGCGTCCGCCGGCGATGACAAAAGATAGAGGGCGAGCGAAAGAACGAGCGAAAGAACGAGTGCGAGCGAGCAAGAGTGTGAGCGAGCGAGCAAAAGAGAGGGCGAGCGGGCGAAAGAGAGCATAAGAGAGCGAGCGACAGGAGTGGAGGAAGTGACCATTCTCCAGTAGTTTTGATGTTAAGAGGCCCTGGGAGGGTTTTTAAAAAGTCTCCTCTGTCATGAGGATAATACAATCTGACACCAAAAGGGAAGGTGTCATTGTGGTGGATTGAGAAAGAGAGAGTGAAAGGGAAGGAAGGAGAGAGAGCAAGACACACACAGAGAAACAAATGTAGATAAAGCAAGAGAGGGCACCCAGCTGGCATTTACAGCACAACCACGGAAACAGGGCTGCACAAGAGCGACCCCCCATCAACTGCCAATGAGCTAATAAAAGCCTTGTTCTACTTTGAGAAGTACATTGCTGAGCTAGTGTTTAACTTCATGTTGTAATATGGTATATCTAGTGAGTATACACTCCCAATCCCCCACATTAACATGTTGTAACATGGTATATCCAGTGAGTATAGACTCCCAATCCCCCACATTAACATGTTGTAACATGGTATATCCAGTGAGTATAGACTCCCAATCCCCCACATTAACATGTTGTAATATGGTATATCCAGTGAGTATAGACTCCCAATCCCCACATTAACATGTTGTAATATGGTATATCCAGTGAGTATAGACTCCCAATCCCCCACATTAACATGTTGTAATATGGTATATCCAGTGAGTATAGACTCCCAATCCCCCACATTAACATGTTGTAACATGGTATATCCAGTGAGTATAGACTCCCAATCCCCCACATTAACATGTTGTAATATGGTATATCCAGTGAGTATACACTCCCAATCCTCCACATTGACTTACTTTGTCCTGGAGACGCAGGTGGGACATGCTGTGCTTCCTGTGAGGGGACAAAGTAGAGGCGACCAGCCTTAGTGACACACACACGACAAGGGAGGCGTTATGCTTTCCCTCAGAATCTACGACAACAGACTACAACACTGATGATTAACGTAAGTAGTGTAGGTGCTGTGAATGACTGACTAAGTGGAACACGCGTGTAAGATTTTTTTTTTTTTTGGGGGATTCTAAGTTGCTAGTAGAGTAGAACCCATGGCCTGAAGTGTTTAAGGTTGAATACCTAAAGCTAATACAATAGTGTGTAGTTGCAGTAGGTTGTGCATCTCAGGCAACGCAGAGGGCCTTCAGGCTCACCTTGACTGGGAAGGAGAACTTGGAGGGCTCAACTGTGCTGGGCGTCTGGATGGCAGTCAGGAGAGGAGGCCAGGAGTGGGTCATTTCCTGAAGGAGGCAGAGAGAGGGGAGTCAACCCAGTGAGGAGGACTAACTACCCTACCCAGCAGGACCCAGTGAGGAGGTCTAACTACCCTACCCAGCAGGACGAGGACTAACTACCCTACCCAGCAGGACTAACTACCCTACCCAGTAGGACCCAGTGAGGAGGTCGAGGAGGACTAACTACCCTACCCAGCGAGGAGGACTAACTACCCTACCCAGCAGGACCCAGAGAGGAGGACTAAGTACCCTACCCAGCAGGACCCAGAGAGGAGGACTAACTACCCTACCCAGCAGGACCCAGAGAGGAGGACGAGGAGGACTAACTACCCTATCCAGCAGGACGAGGAGGACTAACTACCCTATCCAGCAGGACGAGGAGGACTAACTACCCTACCCAGCGGGACCCCTATGACTCATTCATACAGCATATTAAGTGGGGTTCTGTCCTGAATAAATGCTAGCTAGCTCTTTAAACATGGGTTGGATTTAACACAGGAATGTGAAAAGTGGCCACGTGCTCCGCAACTAAATCCCTCTTTAGCCACGATGATAATGAACACTAGCAAACTGAGCAACCTCCACCTCTACACGATTCATTAGTACAGATTTGAGAAGTGCTTACCCTCAGAATGTCTTCCACACAGTCAGCTTCATGTGACAGCGTCTGGAAGGCAGCACAACACTGTTTGAGTGACACAGAAACCAGCCAATAGGGGAAGCTTGAACAAAACACATACATGCATGGTGGTAAATGCACTGAAACAACTACGATCAAGTGACTTTCCCTGACACACACACACCCCTGATACAGTCCAGTGAGCTTGAGAAGAGGCCCCTTCTCAGAGGTCAGACTGAGGCCAGGACAGGGTGTGTGTGTGTCATCCATGATTGGAATCTCAGAGCTCAAAGATGGTCACAGGATATCAGTTCAAGTTCGGACAATCAACGAATTTGCCTTTTTGGTGGATTTTCATATTTAACAGCTTGCCTTTTTAGTTCTCTCTCGTCATTGTATGTCACACAAACAAATAATACATGTTCAAGATTTGGGATAATTGTTTACAGCAATGTTTTAAATTGTTTCTTATAAGAACAGCAATGTCTTGAGTGCACAGACATGTCAACTAAGGCTTACATGATTTAGGCTATTCATTGATAGGAATGTAAAAAAGGCAGGAACGATGTAGCGTGCATCAAATTATTTTATCAGATTAACATTCTGGGACACATTCTGACAACACAAACAGTATTCTGTTACTTCAGTTTAGTCAGCTGAGCCAAGCAGTTTTCAGTGAAACATTTCAACTGACTGGTTTCAGAAGCCAATAGAGTACCAAAGACAGACTTTTAAAAGATGTAGGCCTAAATTACACCATGTCAGGGATTTTTCTGCCATTGTAATCCTTGGGCGGGTCACCTAAGTGTTTTTTTCAGGGTCGCCTAAGTCCAAACAGTGTTAAAATCTTTTAAAAAATAATATAAAAACTATACATTGGGATGAAAATATGCTTTTAAGTGGAAACTTAAACTACTACAAAACCAGATATAAAACACGTAGATATCTAACACGTAGAAAAGATCATGGACCAGTATATTATTAAATAACCATCTTTGGGAACTAACAAATCACCAAAATAAAAGCTAGACCAGGGGTTCCCAAACATATTTTACCCTTGACCCCATTTTGATTAAAACAAATATATAGATATGTGACCATACTATGTAGAAAAGTGATATAATCTAGTGGCAATTTTTTAAATTTTAAATTTTTTAATATATATTTTTTAAATTGGTGTTATGACAGTAAATTACAAATCAGTCTAGCAGTACTTTTGACGGTCTTTTATTGTGAAAGAACTATGGTTTGAAGTGACTGAAATTACATCAGAAAGGTTTTGGGAAGTTCAGAAGATCATCAGGCATCATTTTTTTTAAAGTAATTTCTGTGTCGAAAAGCAGCTCATCATTGAGGTTCTTTCCCCCCAGTCGTAGTGTCTGTGTTCTCTTCCACTCTGTTCTAATGACGCTTGTGGGCATTGTAGACTGAAACAGAAGGCATATACAGTGCAATTGGGAAAGTATTGAGACTCCCTGTCAATTCACACACAATACCACACAACGACAAGACATGAATAAAAATAAAAATAAAAACAGGAAATATCATATTTACAAAAGTATTGAGACCCTTTACTTTGTTGAAAAGCACCTTTGGCAACAATTACAGCCGAGTCTTCTCGGGTATGACGCTACAAGCTTGGCACGCCTGTATTTGGGGAGTTTCTCCCATTCTTCTCTGCAGATCCTCTCAACCTCTGTCTGGTTAGATGGGGAGCGTTGCTGCACAGCTATTTTCAGGTCTCTCCAGAGATGGTCGATCTGGTTCATGTCTGAGCTCTTGCTTGGACACTCAAGGACATTCAGAGACTTGCCCCGAAGCCACTCATGTGTTGTCTTGACTGTGTGCTTAGGGTCGTTGTCCTCTTGGAAGGTGAACCTTTACCCCAGTCTGAGGTCCTGAGCAGGTTTTCATCAAGGTTCTCAGCTATTTTCAGGTCTTTCCGGAGATGTTCGATTGGGTTCAAGACCGGGCTCTGGTTGGGCCACTCAAAGAGCAGGTTTTCATCAAGGATCACTCTGTATTTTGCTCAACTGATCTTTCCCTTGATCCTAACTAGTCTCCCAGTCCCTGCCTCTGAAAAACATCCCCACACAGGCACATTCATGCAGATAAGCAGAGACCCTGGAAATCATTCCTTTGGTGTTTTTCAGAGTCAGTAGAAAGGCCTCTTTAGTGTCCTACATTTTCATAACTGTGACCTTAAGACACTTAAACCTGTTGATCCTACCCCCTACTTTTTTCGAACATTCTGTTAAAAATCGCACAACATTTCGGCGTCCTGCTACTCATGCAAGGAATATAGTATATGCATATGATTAGTATGTGTGGATAGAAAACACTCACGTTTCTAAAACTGGTTAAATCACCGCTGTGACTATAACAGGGCGTCTGTTTCATCGAAAAGCGCAAGAAAAACTGAAAAAAATATCCATGCGCCACTTGCATGTATTGTTCAAGGGGCACGAAATTAAATAGGGCCGAGATTGCAAGTCCTACAGCTTCCACACGATGTCACCACTCTTGTCAATTGCCTGGGCGTTGTTTCTTGGTCAAACGAGTTAGAGAGACCACTTTCCATCTGGTCTCCGACAGGACGTTATGGAAGAGAGATTTTGGAAGATGATTTGAAGACGTGGAGCTATTGAATACACATCGCCTCGTGATCAATTTGATAGATTATTAACATACCTAAAGTTGGATTACAAAAGTATTTTGAAGTGTTTTGTGAAAGTTTATCGTCGACTTTTAATTTTAAAAAAATGACGTAGCGTTTTGAAACTGTCTTTTTTTCTGAATCACACAGTTTCCATAGATGGATATTTTGGGTATATATGGACCAATTTAAATCGAAAAAAAGACCCAATAGTGATGTTTATGGGACATATAGGAGTGCCAACAAAGAAGCTCGTCCAAGGTAATGAAAATTGTATATTTTATTTCTGCTATTTGTGTAGCGCCGGCTACGCTAATTCTTTTGTTTACGTCGCCTTCAGGTATTTCGGGGTGTTGCATGCTATCAGATAATAGCTTCTCATGCTGCTCATGCTTTCGCCGAAAAGCATTTTAATAATCTGACTTGTTGGCTAGATTTACAACGAGTGTAGCTTTAATTCAATGCCCTGCATGTGTGTTTTGATGAACGTTTGAGTTTTAACGAGTGCTATTAGCATTTGGCGTAGCGCATTTGCATTTCCAGATGCCTAGATGGGACGTCTGTGTCTCAGGTCGACGTAAGAGGTTAACAGCTTACAGACGGTAGGCAATTAACCGTTCTACAGGTGCATGTTCATTAATTGTTTATGGTTCATTGAACAAGCATGGGAAACAGTGTTTAAACCCTTTACAATGAAGATCTGTGAAGTTATTTGGATTTTTACAAATGATCTTTGAAGACGGGGTCCTGAATAAGGGACGTTTCTTTTATTGCTGAGTTTATATTTGACAACATTTACTTCTCTACATTCCTAAAGAAAATAAAACAATCTTTTTAATCCATACATTTTCACTAACAACCAAAAGTACTTTTTTTGAATGCTTAGCAGGACAGGAAAATGGTCAAATATATGCATTCATCAAGAGAACATCCCTGGTCATCCCTACTGCCTCTGATCTGATGGACTCACTAAACACAAATGCTTTGTTTGTAAATTATGTCTGAGTGTTGGATAGCCAGGGGCTATCCGTAATATTATTATTATTTTTTTAAGTGCCATCTAGTTTGCTTAACATAAGGAATTTGAAATGATTTATACTCTTACTTTTGATACCTAAGTATATTTAACTTTTTTTAAAAGGGTGACTTCCATTTTTACTAGACTCATTTTCTATTAAGGTATCTTTACTTTTACTCAAGTATGACAATATGGTACCTTTACTGAGGAGTGGCTTCCGTCTGGCCACTCTACCATAAAGGCCTGCTTGGTGGAGTGCAGCAGATTTTTATAAAATCTGAAAATGTAGAAATGTTCTGAATATTTGAGTTTAACTGAGAAGTGCAGTAACAGCATGTTAAATTCTGCAGTAGCTGCCTAAAACTATGGAACCCATCCTAAATCACCAACTTTTTAATATATATATATGTATTTATACCGTCAACATATCCTATTTGTATGGTCTTTCATTTGTAACATTGTGTGGTGATTTCAGAGGTGTCACCACAGGTCCCAGAGGTAGTGGGGAAATTGTTTTTAACCTAACCAACTCCAGACCCTTTACACCGACAAAGAGACAACTGCGATTGGACAAAAATGTACAGGGCTGACTGAACTGGCTGTATGCAGGGTTGCATCGTGAAGGCCTTTGCATCTGTAATCAAAAACAACAAAAAAACTCAGTATTTCATCACTATTGCATTGATTGATTCATTCCAGTCAATCATCTTGGATTAAAAAGAAGTAGGTAGCCTAACGACCTGAAGCTTGAATATAAACCAAAATTTGACCATTCACATTTTCTCAGAACACAAATAAAATGGGCCTATTTTAGGCTATAAATATAATTGCTTCCCTCTGGACCAGATGGGCTCTAGGCTTCCTGCACCCGTGGCAGCTTCTATCTCAGGGCCATCGGACTGTTGAACAGCCACCACTAGCATTGAGTGGCTGCTGCCAACACACTGTCAATGACACTGACTCTACTCCAGCCACTTTAATCATGGGAATTGATGGGAAATGATGTAAATATATCACTAGCCACTTTAAACAATGCTACCTTATATAATGTTACTTACCCTACATTATTCATCTCATATGCATACGTAGATACTGTACTCTATATCATCGACTGCATCCTTATGTAATACATGTATCACTAGCCACTTTAACTATGCCACTTGGTTTACATACTCATCTCATATGTATATACTGTACTCGATATCATCTACTGTATCTTGCCTATGCTGCTCTGTACCATCACTCATTCATATGTCCTTATGTACATATTCTTTATCCCCTTACACTGTGTATAAGACAGTAGTTTTTTGGGGGGAATTGTTAGTTAGATTACTTGTTCGTTATTACTGCATTGTCGGAACTAGAAGCACAAGCATTTCGCTACACTCGCATTAACATCTGCTAACCATGTGTATGTGACAAATAAAATTTGATTTGATTTGGTTGTCGTCAGCTCTAGGCTACCCGTGGTTGTCGTCAGTAGGCTGCTCTAGGCTACCCGTGGTTGTCGTCAGTAGGCTGCTCTAGGCTACCCGTGGTTGTCGTCAGTAGGCTGCTCTAGGCTACCCGTGGTTGTCGTCAGTAGGCTGCTCTAGGCTACCCGTGGTTGTCGTCAGTAGGCTGCTCTAGGCTACCCGTGGTTGTCGTCAGTAGGCTGCTCTAGGCTACCCGTGGTTGTCGTCAGTAGGCTGCTCTAGGCTACCCGTGGTTGTCGTCAGTAGGCTGCTCTAGGCTACCCGTGGTTGTCGTCAGTAGGCTGCTCTAGGCTACCCGTGGTTGTCGTCAGTAGGCTGCTCTAGGCTACCCGTGGTTGTCGTCAGTAGGCTGCTCTAGGCTACCCGTGGTTGTCGTCAGTAGGCTGCTCTAGGCTACCTGTGGTTGTCGTCAGTAGGCTGCAGTTGATCAGACGGCAGAACGTTGACAAATCCTTTTTGGTGGTGGGTATAGCTTCCATATGAAACAGTCTGATGCAAATCCGCAGTGAATTCACTTACACCCCCGTTTTCCGTCACAATTTGCTTTTGCCATATGTAATGTTTTGCATGACATTGCTAAAAATGCAGTCTGGTTTGTTGTAATGTTGTACAGTAAGTGTACTGTAACGATTAACCCTCATGAATATGCATTTTTTTTGTAGGCTAATGTTACTTGATGAAGACATGCTGTTAGCAACTCTGAGCTTTTGTCTTGAAGCTAAAAATGAAAGGAGTGTAGCCTACAGACGAGAAGAATAACCCCCTCGTCTGCACATGCTTGTTAATTGTTACATTACTCAAGAGTGTAATGTGGTTAAGATGAAGTCGCTTGCATAGTTCAAGCACCCCTCTACACACACAACAGTGAGTTAATTAGTTTTTATTCAGCCGTGTAGGTGTTTCATTTGTTTTGTCTGTCAGACTGACTCATCAACATAACAGCACTCAGACGCTTACCCAACGACTCCTAGGCTACGTCCCCAAATTCCCCATATAGAGCACTATTTTTGACCAGGGCCCTATGGTTTCTAATCAAAAGTAGTGCACTATGTAGGGGATAGGGTGCCATTTTGGGACAAACACCACAAAAACAGTAGAATGTCAAACCACAGGCAATTACAATCAGACTTCTCTCCTCAGACTACTGCTGCACCATAACAGTGGTTAGGGGTTAGTGCCCAACAACTACTGTACTCCAACATACCATCTTGGAAGTGAAATATTTGTTTATAAAAACTATGGAAGGGATTATGTCCCCGATACGGTAATTCTTCTCAACAACAAAAAGCTTCAGCACAAAACATGGTGTGTGACAAGTCTTTCACTGTTTAACCCCCCTCCTCCTCCTCAGGTTTCCATGTTTCAGTTAAGAGGACTAAAAGTGGTCTTCACTCAGGTCACAGCGATAGTTACGTAAGGTGGTGATGACAAAGCAAATGTATTGTGCTGCTGAAGGGAGGGCTGAGTGGAGAACTGCTGCTGGCAAGCTCTCAGTGGCAGCTGAGGTCAATAGCTGCCTGGCTGGCTACCACACAAACAGCACTAAGCGTGGAGGGGTGGGGTGGGGTGGGGGGGCTTTTCTCTCTGTTGGAGTGAACAATGCCACACCGCAGCACAAACACAGCCTGGACCGGAGAGCCACTTAATACTTAGCCAACCAGTGCTGACTAGGTCATTAAATGTAGATAGACACACATCAAGGGTTCCAGGATTTAGTCTTTAGAAGAGGAGTGTGTGTTCGCTGGCTACGACTGCTCAGACAGAACTACACCACCTGGAGCTGGGCAAAGAGAGAGGGGCATCCCAACCTAACATGTAAATCAAAGTTTATACAGTGGGGCAAAAAAGTATTTAGTCAACCACCAATTGTGCAAGTTCTCCCACTTAAAAAGATGAGGCCTGTAATTTTCATCATAGGTAGGTACACTTCAACTATGACAGACAAAATTAGAAAAAAACCCCCCAGAAAATCACATTGTAGGATGATTTTTAATGAATTTATTTGCAAATTATGGTGGAAAATAAGTATTTGGTCACCTACAAACAAGCAAGATTTCTGGCTCTCACAGACCTGTAACAACTTCTTTAATAGGCTCTTCTGTCCTCCACTCATTACCTGTATTAATGGCACCTGTTTGAACTTGTTATCAGTATAAAAGTCACCTGTCCACAACCTCAAACAGTCACACTCCAAACTCCACTATGGCCAAGACCAAAGAGCTGTCAAAGGACACCAGAAACAAAAATTGTAGACCTTCACCAGGCTGGGAAGACTGAATCTGCAATAGGTAATCAGCTTGGTTTGAAGAAATCAACTGTGGGAGCAATTATTATTAGGAAATGGAAGACATACAAGACCACTGATAATCTCCCTTGATCTGGGGCTCCACGCAAGATCTCACCCCGTGGGGTCAAAATGATCACAAGAACAGTGAGCAAAAATCCCAGAACCACACGGGGGGACCTAGTGAATGACCTGCAGAGAGCTGGGACCAAAGTAACAAAGCCTACCATCAGTAACACACTACGCCGCCAGGGACTCAAATCCTGCAGTGCCAGACGTGTCCCCCTGCTTAAGCCAGTACATGTCCAGGCCCGTCTGAAGTTTGCTAGAGAGCATTTGGATGACCCAGAAGAAGATTAGGAGAATGTCATATGGTCAGATGGTAGAAACTCAACTCGTCGTGTTTGGAGGACAAAAAAAATGCTGAGTTGCATCCAAAGAACACCACACACCAAAATACCAGCAACAGTGTGTGAAAACCTTGTGAAGACTTACAGAAAACATTTGACCTCTGTCATTGCCAACAAAGGGTATATAACAAAGTATTGAGATAAACTTTTGTTTTTGACCAAATACTTATTTTCCACCATAATTTGCAAATAAATTCATTAAAAAATCCTACAAATGTGATTTTCTGGATTTTTTTTCTTCTCATTTTGTCATAGTTGAAGTGTACCTATGATGAAAATTACAGGCCTCATCTTTTTAAGTGGGAGAACTTGCACAATTGGTGGCTGACTAAATACTTTTTTGCCCCACTGTATGTGGCATACAGAGATTTGTGGACGTTATCGCAGGTGCAGCGAAATGCTTAAGTTTCTAGCTACAACAGAGCAGCAATATCTAGCAACACACACATCCACAAGTTTATAAAATAATTAAGACAGAATGAGCAGCATAAAAAAGAGCAATGAGAGTCCGGAATATAAATACACTGCTCAAAAAAATAAAGGGAACACTTAAACAACACAATGTAACTCCAAGTCAATCACACTTCTGTGAAATCAAACTGTCCACTTAGGAAGCAACACTGATTGACAATAAATTTCACATGCTGTTGTGCAAATGGAATAGACAACAGGTGGAAATTATAGGCAATTAGCAAGACACCCCCAATAAAGGAATGGTTCTGCAGGTGGTGACCACAGACCACTTCTCAGTTCCTATGCTTCCTGGCTGATGTTTTAGTCACTTGAATGCTGGCGGTGCTTTCACTCTAGTGGTAGCATGAGACGGAGTCTACAACCCACACAAGTGGCTCAGGTAGTGCAGCTCATCCAGGATGGCACATCAATGCGAGCTGTGGCAAGGTTTGCTGTGTCTGTCAGCGTAGTGTCCAGAGCATGGAGGCGCTACCAGGAGACAGGCCAGTACATCAGGAGACGTGGAGGAGGCCGTAGGAGGGCAACAACCCAGCAGCAGGACCGCTACCTCCGCCTTTGTGCAAGGAGGAGCAGGAGGAGCACAGCCAGAGCCCTGCAAAATGACCTCCAGCAGGCCACAAATGTGCATGTGTATGCTCAAACGGTCAGAAACAGACTCCATGAGGGTGGTATGAGGGCCCGACGTCCACAGGTGGGGGTTGTGCTTACAGCCCAACACCGTGCAGGACATTTGGCATTTGCCAGAGAACACCAAGATTGGCAAATTCGCCACTGGCGCCCTGTGCTCTTCACAGATGAAAGCAGGTTCACACTGAGCACGTGACAGACGTGACAGAGTCTGGAGACGCTGTGGAGAACGTTCTGCTGCCTGCAACATCCTCCAGCGTGACCGGTTTGGCGGTGGGTCAGTCATGGTGTGGGGTGGCATTTCTTTGGGGGTCGCACAGCCCTCCATGTGCTCGCCAGAGGTGGCCTGACTGCCATTAGGCACCGAGATGAGATCCTCAGAACCCTTGTGAGACCATATGCTGGTGCGGTTGGCCCTGGGTTCCTCCTAATGCAAGACAATGCTAGACCTCATGTGGCTGGAGTGTGTCAGCAGTTCCTGCAAGAGGAAGGCATTGATGCTATGGACTGGCCCGCCCGTTCCCCAGACCTGAATCCAATTGAGCACATCTGGGACATCATGTCTCGCTCCATCCACCAACGCCACGTTGCACCACAGACTGTCCAGGAGTTGGCGGATGCTTTAGTCCAGGTCTGGGAGGAGATCCCTCAGGAGACCATCCGCCACCTCATCAGGAGCATGCCCAGGCGTTGTAGGGAGGTCATACAGGCATGTGGAGGCCACACACACTACTGAGCCTCATTTTGAGTTGGATCAGCCTGTAGTGTGGTTTTGAGTGACACTCCAAATTCAGACCTCCATGGGTTGATGAATTTGATTTCCATTGATAATGTGTGATTTTGTTGTCAACACATTCAACTATGTAAAGAAAAAAGTATTTCATAAGAATATTTCATTCATTCAGATCTAGGATGTGTTATTTTAGTGTTCCCTTTATTATTTTGAGCAGTGTATATACGAAACGGTTCCGTATTTCACTGAAAGAATAAAACGTTTTGTTTTAGAAATGATAGTTTCCGGATTTGACCATATTAATATGAACCTAAGGCTCGTATTTCTGTGTTTTATTATATTATAATTAAGTCTATGATTTGATAGAGCAGTCTGACTGAGCAGTGGTCGGCAGCAGCAGGCTCGTAAGCATTAATTCAAACAGCACTTTAATGCATTTGCCAGCAGCTCTTCACAATGCTTCAAGCATTGCGCTGTTTATGACTTCAAGCCTATCAACTCCCGAGATTAGGCTGGCAATTAGAACACCCAATAGTCAAAAGGTATATATGAAATACAAATGGTATAGAGAGAAATTATCTACCTCACCTCACTTGCTTTGGCAATGTTAACACGTTTCCCATGCCAATAAAGCCCTTGAATTGAATCGAAATAGTATAATAAACTACAACCTAAAACTTCTTACCTGGGAATATTGAAGACTCATGTTAAAAGGAACCACCAGCATTTCATATGTTCTCATGTTCTGAGCAAGGAACTTAAACGTTAGCTTTCTTACATGGCACATATCGCACTCTCATTCAGTATTGTTGTAATTGTCATTATTACAAATATATATTAAAATCATTTAAAAATAGTTTAAAAACCATAAATCGCCCGACCTCTAATATCAATACATACACACAAACTATCTAGGTCAAATAAGGGAGAGGCCGTGTGTCATGTGGCGTCGATGTATCCGTTTAAAAAACAAAAACAGGTTAATTTGAGCAATATGAAATGGAACAGAGTTGCATGCAATAAGGGATCTATAATACTGAATGCCTTCTTGAATTTGTTCTGGATTTGGGGACTGTGAAGAGACCCTTGGTGGCATATCTGGTGTGGTAAGTGTGCGTTTCAGAGCTGTGCTTTATCAACACTTTCTTATAAAAAGAAGAAGTGATGCAGACAGTCGCTACTCAATTCTTAGCCAAGAGAGACTGGCAGCATAGTATTTATAATCAGCTCTCTGATTACAATGGGCCAGCTAAAGCTTAACTGTATTTTCTAGCAGCACTTGACCACATGACTGGACAATAATCAAGATAAAACTAGAGACGGCAGGACTTGCTTTGTGTAGTGTGTCAAAAAAGCAGAACATCTACTACGGACTGACCTTTCCCTATCTTTACAACCACTGAATCTATATGTTCTAACCATGACAGTTTACAAGCCAAGGTTACAACAAGCAATTTAGTTTCCTCAACTTGTTCAACAGCCACACCATTCACTACCAGATTCATCTCAATTGGGTTGAGGTTGGGCGATTGTGGAGGCCAGGTCATCTGATGCAGCACTCATCACTCTCATTCTTGGTCAAATCTCCAGGCTGTGTAAGGGCTGTGTGCTGGGTCATTGTCCCTTTGAAAAACAAATGATAGTGGGACTAAGCGCAAACCAGATGGGATGTCGCTGCAGAACGCTGTGGTAGCGTGTGCCTTGAATTCTAAATAAATCAGTGTCACGAGCAAAGCACCATCACACCACCACCTCCATGCTTCACGGTGGGAACCACACGTGTGGAGATCATCCGTTCACCTACTCTGCGTCTCACAAAGACAAAGCACCGCCTCGGATAGCGTCTCTCCAGTGAGCCATGTTTCCGTGAAGCAAAGAACGTTACAGTCTCTGATGTCCCTCTGGAATGCTACCCCTGCTCGGATTTCATCAACCTTGTTGTCAAGAGACTGGACATTGGCGAGAAGAATGCTAGGGAGTGGTGCACGATGTGCCCGTCTCCGGAGTCTGACCAGAAGACCGCCTCGTTTCCCTCTTTTTCGGAGTCGTTTTTTTGGGTCGCCGCATTGATGGGAAATGATGTAAATGTATCACTAGCCACTTTAAATAATGCTACCTTATATAATGTTACTTACCCTACATTATTCATCTCATATGCATACGTATATACTGTACTCTATATCATCGACTGCATCCTATGTAATACATGTATCACTAGCCACTTTAACTATGCCACTTTGTTTACATACTCATCTCATATGTATATACTGTACTCGATACCATCTACTGTATCTTGCCTATGCTGCTCTGTACCATCACTCATTCATATATCCTTATGTACATATTCTTTATCCCCTTACACTGTGTATAAGACAGTAGTTTTGGAATTGTTAGTTAGATTACTGCATTGTCGAAACTAGAAGCACAAGCATTTCGCTACACTCGTATTAACATCTGCTAACCATGTGTATGTGACAAATAAAATTTGATTTGATTTGACAAAGCTCAGATTTCCACCGGTCTAATGTCCATTGCTCGTGTTTCTTGGCCCCAGCAAGTCTCTACTTATTGGCGTCCTTTAGTTGTGGTTCCTTTGCAACAATTTGACCATGGGGTGGCAGGGTAGCCTAGTGGTTAGAGCGTTGGACTAGTAACTGGAACGTTGCAAGTTCAAATCCCCGAGCTAACAAGGTACAAATCTGTCGTTCTGCCCCTGAACAGGCAGTTAACCCACTGTTCCTAGGCCGTCATTGAAAATAAGAATTTGTTCTTAACCGACTTGCCTAGTTAAATAAAAGTTAATAAATAAAAAAAATAAAAAAATAAAAAACAAGGAGGGCCTACATGTTTGATATTCCATTAAAGAAAACCTTCTGAGTTCTATTAGATACATAGATCTGAATCCATGATATAGCAAAGGTTGAAAAGCCATAAAACAAGTTCAACAGGTTATGGTCAATAACTTCAAAGGCTGCACTGAAATCCAACAGTACAGCTCCCACAATCTTCTTATCGTCAGTCATGTGTATCAGTGCAGTCAGAACATGTTGATTGCCTTTTTCTACAAGCATGCTAAACGTCTGTTCATTTGTTTACTGAGCAATAGCATTGTATTTGGTCCCCAAAAAATCCCAACTGTTTGCTAAGAGCTGGAAGCAAGCTTATGGGTCTGTTGTTAGAGCACGTAATGGCCGCTTTACCACTCATGGGTAGCGGAATGACTTTGGCTTCCCTCCAGGCCTGAGGACAAAGACTTCCCTCTTTCCTCTATTGAAGGCATGACAGACAGGAGTGGCTATAGAGAGTCAGCTACCATCCTCAGTAGCTTTTCATCTAATACCCTGACTACACTGCACGCGTGCGTTACAAAATGAATTTAGAAATCTATATTATTCAATTATTGCGTGCGCCAACGAGCGTCTGCGTTGCCAAGGGCTAAAATAGAAGTCAGTTCTATTTGTGACGCAGATCGTGCTGCAAGTCCTGCCTCTATCTCCTCATTGGTTTATAGAAGCAGGTACCCACGTGCCATCTCCTCATTGGTTATACCCACATGGTGATTGAAAGACGGACTGTGTTGCTGGCCGTAGTGGTAATACTATGAAAGTTTAGATGCCTATCGCCATATAAGTTCAAAGATGAAAAAGCCTGGAAGGTGGAGAGATGACTAGAAATGATTTGGTTGACAATTTTGTGTGTGGATTAATTGTCGGAGTAGAGGACCTTGTGCATTTCAGGTAAAATAACTTAATGTTTATATCCAAGGACAAATTAGCTAGCAAATGCAAGCTAGCTATATTGCCATAAATGTTTAATGCTTTTCAACCTGTCCCCGAATTAATGTAATTGGTTCAGTTTGTTTAGATATTTTAACCTGCGTGCCATGATCGCGTTTGGTGTGGGGGGACAAAATAAATTGATGCATGATGGCGCACGCCGGTTTGGCTTCCGTGTGAGTTGTCAATGCCAGGAGTTCAGTAATGGGCAATAATTTTCCACCTGTTCCACACTAACTTTACAAAATTATAACTTAGTGCTATTAGTTTTTTTATGCCTGAATACGATGGCTCACTGTTCGTTGTTGGCATTAACTGCTTAAGTTTGCCCACTTTGCCAATGAGGTAATCATTAAAATAATAGCCAACATTACATAGTTTTGTGATGAATAAGCCATCTGATTCAATGGAGTTCAATGTGTCTTTCTACCCATAACGTAATTTAAAGTATACCAAAGTTATTTCCCATATAAATAGGGGCAGCAGGGTAGCCTAGTGGTTAGAGCGTTGGGCTAGTAACCGGAAGGTTGCAAGTTCAAATCCCCGAGCTGACAAGGTACAAATCTGTCGTTCTGCCCCTGAACAGTTAACCTACTGTTCCTAGGCCGTCATTGAAAGTAAGAATTTGTTCTTAACTGACTTGCCTGGTTAAATAAAGGTAAAAAAAGATATTGGCTTCATAACAGTTTCTTATTTTTGTTAAGTTTAGTCACAATTTCCAGTAAGTGAGCCAGACTTAGCCAGTCTTTTTGACCCCCCCCCCCTCTCCCCTCCCACATCTTTCAACCATACCATTTTTCAATTCCTCATCAATCCATGGAGCCAGTTTTAAAAAGTTAGTTTAACAGTTGCATGTTTATCAATAATCGGAAGAAGCCATTTCATAAATTCATTAAAAGGCGTAGTGTCTGGATGTTCCTTATTAAAATCACATCAGACCAACACATTTTTTTTTTTACATCATTCACATAGTCTTAGATCATAGAAACGTTTTTTGCTGTGACTATTTTAGGCCCAGCTTTAGGAACCTTGGTTGTCCTAGATATAGTCACTATATTGTCATCATTACATCCAATGTGTGTCTACACAACTTTAGAAGAGAGTTCTTACAGTATTAGTAAAAATGTGATCAATGCATGTGGACGATCTTGTTCCTGTCGTGTTTGTAAACACCCTGGTAGGTTGATTAATAACCTGAACCAGATTACAGGCACTGGTTATAGTGAAGATTCCTCTTGAGAAGACAGCTTGATGAAAGACAGCCAATATTCAGGTCCAAAAGAAAGTACACCTCTTGTGTTTACACCATCGGGCATTTCACACACATTATTTAGATACTGACTGTTGGCACTTGGTGGCCTATAGCAACACCCCAAAATAATAGGCTTTAGATGAGGCAGGTGAACCTGCAACCACAACACTTCAATAACACTTGACATGAGATTTTCTCTAAGCGTTACTGGGATATGGCTCTGAATATATATATATATATATATATATATATATATATATATATATATAGCAACACCTCCCCCATAAGCATTCCTGTTACTACTGCTGTATCAAATTAATTATCTAAGAGAGTCTCAGAAACGACTAATATATGTATGCTATCAGATGTTAGCAAGTTATTGATTTCATGAACCTTATTTCTAAGGTTACATATTAATATGGGCTTATTTTCAGCCCTTTCTTGGGTAGCTTCTCCAAGATAGACATAATATGGAAAAGAGCAAACGAAGCAATATATACATTTAGTCCATTAATCATTTGGTTGTGTGTGTGTGTGTGTGTGTGTGTGTGTGCGTGTGTGTGTGTGCGTGTGTGTGTGTGTGCGTGTGTGTGTGTGTGTGCGTGCTGCAGCGTTGAAGCTACGTTACCCATAGGCTTGGCTCTCTCATTCCTTCCAGGCTCCTGGGAGGGAGGGTGGACAATGAGCCGGTCATATCAGATGTAAGCAATGTCCCCACACGCTCTGGCAGCTTTCGTGGCCGGGATAGTTATTTTCTCTTCTGGCCCACAGCTTCAGGGTAATCCTCGTTGCGGAAGATGTACACTCCTTTCAAGTTCTTGGCTCTTTCCAGAACCGCTACCTTGTCCTTGAACCTCAGGAACTTGGCGACTATCGGCCTGGGCCTGTCACCTGAGCCAGTGGTGGGTTTTCCAGTCCTATGGGCACACTCCAACTCAGATCTTCCTGTGGTATATCTTCAGTTTCTCCGAGACAATTTCCCTCACTTTGTCCAGACTCCGTCCAATCTGGCGTAAGCTAACCATTTAGCTTTCTAGCTAACTAGCTAGTAAATTAGGTATACTAATCTATAAATTAGGGCCTAATAAAAAAAAGGTATTTAAAATGGACTAATTTCCTTTTATGAATTGTAACTCAGTAAAATCATTGAAGTTTGTTCTTCAGTATAGATAATGTATGGAAAAACGGTCTACAATGTACATATGAAGTGGGTAAAACAGTATGTAAACATTATTCAAGTGACCAGTGTTCAATGACTATGTATATAGGGCAGCAGTCTCTAAAGGGACAGTGTCTAAGGTTCTGGGAAGGGTACCAAGGCCGGCTAATGATGACTAACAGCCTGATGGCCTGGAGATAAACAGCTTCTTTCAGTCTCTCGTTCCCAGATTTGATGCACCTGTACTGTCTCTGCCTTCTAGATGGTAGCAGGGTGAACAGGCCATGGCTCAGGTGGCTGAGGTCCTTGGCCTTCTTGTGACACCGGGTACTGTAGATCTCCTGGAGGGCAGGCAGTGTGAGGTTGCAGGCGGTGCAGAATGCTCTCATTGGTGCATCTGCAGAAGTTTGTGAGAGTCTTATGGGTCAAGCCAAATTTCTTCAGCCTCTTGAAGGGGGGGGCCGGGCGGTCGTTTTGACAATATCGCAATATAATTTTTGCGCTAGTTGGCTGCACCTGAACCGAAATACCAGTATTTTTCCTTCATAGCTTATTCTCCATCTTGTTTTTAAATAGGGAGCAGAAAAAATGTCTGCGCTAGTTATTTCCATGACTGATCAAAACTTGTTTTCTCATGTCTCCATCTTGTCCCTCTGCAGCAGACATATGGTGAGCAATGTTTGGAACATCGAAATACAATATATAGAGTCATAACACACATTGTATCAGCACCGAAGTATCATGATAATATGGTATCACGTGGTCCCTGGCAGTCCTACAGAGTGTGCCTCGAAATGTCAAATTAGTCTTTTTGTTTTTTTGTTTTTTACTCCGTAGCCAAGATGAATCATATTTACTGCCAACACGACACACCCTTCTTTCCAAACCCCATAATACTGTAGAGTCGGCCACCAGACTACTGCTCAACCACATTCCAACACACACACACACACACACACACACGACTAACCAACGCTGGGGATCTAGGATGGGGTACAATGGCATGAACTGTTTCCAAACAGGAACCAGGTCTGGATCACAACAAACAATCACCATAGCAACACCACCTCACTGCATTCAATATGTGTACCAGACAGGCAGTATAGTCTAGCTACTTTGAGTATTGCAGTTCTAGGTGAGGAGACTTAGGCTGTGTTTACATAGGCAGCCCAATTATAGACAAAAGATCTGATTGGTTAAAAGACCAAATAGTAGAAAAACATCAGAATTCGGCTGAATACAGTCTTAGAAATATACAACTGTGTGATAAAAATCTAGGAATCTGTTTGGCCTACCTTGAGTTTGGCCAGTGGCTACAGAGAAGCCTCCTCAACAACCATGCATTACTACTGACTGCGATTGTCTCACTGCGTGTTAACAAGCACCAGACTGCCGGGCACGATGACAGTGTGCGCGTTTTGCTGAAGTGCAAAGCCACACAAAACACACACCCATTTCTCAGAGCGCCTTTTACTTCAGCCTCGTCACTGACCCCATAAGAAGACTTTCCTGACTGTCCCCACTACTAAGCATACGTCATTATGTCCTACATGTGTGCTACAGATCCAACGCATTACTATGTTTAGTCTCGGCTTCACTTCTGTTTATCAGTACTTTATTTAAAACATTTGCTGAGCGTATTGAAGACTGTTCACAAGCAAGCATTTCTTTAGTTTTAGTTCATAGGTCTATGTGGAAACTGATTGAACCAAACAGTTTCTCTCCGTACCTTCAGCCCCACTCAAAAAGTTCCCAGGTGTCTCAGAGTCGGAGTTGCCCAGGCAAACAACCAGAGAGAGAGATTATTGTGCTAAATTCCATTGTTAAATCGCAGAAGCATTACACTACTGTATGATTGAGGCAAGGCTTAGACAGCAGAGTAGAGCACAATGCTTCAAGTAGCCGGAGAGGGAGAGAGCAGGCAGCTTCCAAGCTCGATAACCAATGGAACCCCAGACACACACAAAAAAAAAACACCTCTACATCACCCACTCTCCAGGACATTCACTATGGATTCAAATCAATGAAACATCAGGACTGCATGTGTTCAGTAGGACACAACATTGTGGAATGTTCAGATAGAAATATATAATCTAGAACAGATGTGCCTCTCTGACAATGACTAGGAGAGTTATCTGACCCCGTCAGCTCTATTCGTGTTCAGTTTGTAGAGTGAGGGGTGAGTTGAAGGTTCGGGGTTATGAGTCACTACACAGCTATCCTCTGCTGGATTAGCGTCCGCAATGGGTGGAAACGGCAGCCTGCCAAATCAGCACTGCTGGGTTAGCGTCCACGTGTACCAGGGCCAGGCGAGGCAGGGGCCAGGGCAGGGCGAGAAAGGGGTCCCCAACAATGAGCAGAGCTGCTGCAGGTGCAGCTTGGGCTGTGGGTAGGGAGGGTGAGAGGGGGGGGATTGGCCACATTCCACATAAGAGAGACGGTTAATATATTTGGATTGTGGACAAGCCTTGGAATGGCTGGATTAATAAAACTAATGACGTGTGTCGCTCTGCTCTCAGAAGACGTCCTCACTGGGTGGAGAGAAAGTTGGAGAATAATCTTGGCTCAAAACAGTATCGTCAACAAGCTCAGCTCTTCCAGGGTTTATGCATAGAAGTCTTGGAAGGGCAACATAAAAAAATAATAATAATCGTCAGGGAGAATCTAAAATTTTTAAAAAATGTCATGGTATGATTGGTTTTGTTATAATGTTTGAGTCACTCAGAATAAGAATACGACATAATGCATAGCAAAATGTGTAAATTAGCAGGAAACTAGTTTTAAAACAGTAAAGATTTCTCTCCGCCCCATGGCAAAATGTGAAGAACCACTTTAAAACAGTTAAATGTTCTCTACTACAGAGGGGCTCTAAAATACTAGATCGGAGACCACGCCATTGGTCACACCCTCGCCATGCCCAACACCTAAGCCCCATTTTGATCCAGAAAAAAACCCTGTGAAAACAACCTGAGGGAGAATTCTCTAGTCGGATTTCAGGCTTTCAGAGACATTATAAATCTGATCTGCAAGTATGATGAGGGCCGTGAGGTGATTAGTGGGGGGAATTAATTCATTGCATAGTGAATTTGTTAGGCCTACAAAAACATACAGTACCCGATTAGTCAAGTTGACTCAAGCAGGGCTGTAACAATTCACAGAAACATTTGAATCGGGGGTCGATGCATAAGTTACAAGTGAAATCGGTCCAAATCTAGCCTGCGTAGCTCCGAAAATGGATTCAAACGTTACAAAATCTATTGATTACATTATTCTTTCTACCCTACAAAAATTCATAATCTTTTGTGACCATTGATGAGTCTTCTTCATTGAGTGACAACCCATGTCATTTCCTTGGTTATCGCCATCTATCCCCTGTTGAAAATTCTGTTTTACTGGAATAAAAGCTATGGGAGGCAAGTCATCTGGCTATACCTGCTGAACAGGGCTGATAATACATTTTATGTTGATTGTTTAATTTCACCATCAGCAATAGCTTTGGAAGTGTTTCTTAAAACAAAATCAGTGTATATGTTAATTTTTAGAGATGAAATTATCAACTAAACCCTGTATAACGAGGAATCTCTTTTGCGAGGCGCACTGCATGGACGAATCGAAAAGAGGATCACTCCATAAAAACTTCCAAACGGTCAAAACCATTCGATTGTGCTATATACATATGCATTCGGAAAGTATTCAGCCTTTGTTCACATGTATTAAAATAAAAATCCTCATCAACCTACACACAATACCCCATAATGTCAGGGAGAAAACAGTTTAGAAATTTTAGCAAATGTATTCAAAACAAAAATACCTTATTTACATAAAGTATTCAGAACATTTGCTATGAGACTCGAACATTGAGCGCAGGTGCATCCCGTTTCCATTGACCATTTTCTGTTTCTACAACTTAATTAATTGGAGTCCACCTGTGGTAAATTCAATTAATTGGACATGATTTGGAAAGCCACACCTGTCTATATAATGTCCCACAGTTGACAGTGCATGTCAGAGCAAAAACCAAGTAATGAGATCGAAGGAATTGTCCGTAGAGCTCTGAGACAGTAATTGTGTCGAGGCACAGATCTGGGGAAGGGTACCAAAAAATGTCTGAAGCATTGAAGGTCCACACAGTGACCTCCATCATTCTTAAATGGAAGAAGTTTAGAACAACAAAGACCTAGAACTGGCCACCTAGCCAAACTGAGCAATCGGGGGAGAAGAGCCTTGGTCAGTGAGGTGAACAAGAACCCGATGCTCACTTTGACAGAGCTCCATAGTTCCTCTTTGGATCTTAGATGGGAGAATCTTCCAGAAGGACAACCATCTCTGCAGCACTACACCAAGCTTGACCTTTATGGTAGATTGGCAGATGGAAGCCACATGACAGCCCGCTTGGAGTTTGTCAAAAAGCACCTTAAGACTCATCTCAGACCATGAGAAACAAGATTCTCTGGTCTGATGAAACCAAGATTGAACTCTTTGGCCTGAATGCCAAGCGTCACATCTGGAGGAAACCTGGCACCATCCCTACGGTGAAGCATGGTGGTGGCAGCATCATGCTGTGGGGATGTTTTCAGCAGCAGGGACTGGGAGACTGGTCAGGATCGAGGGAAAGATGAATAGAGCAAAGTACAAAGAGATCCTTGATGAAAACCTGCTCCAGAGCGCTCAGGACCTCAGACTGGGGTGAAGGTTCATCTTCTAAACAGGACAACGACCTTAAGTACACAGCCAAGACAACGCAGGAGTGGCTTCGGGGCAAGTCTCTGAATGTCCTTGAGCGGTCAAGCAAGAGCTCAGACTTGAACCAGATCGACCATCTCTGGAGAGATCTGAACACTCCCCATCCAACCTGACAGAGCTTGAGAGGATCTGCAAAGAATGGGAGAAACTCTCCAAATACAGGTGTGCCAAGCTTTTAGCATCATACAGAAGAAGACTCGAGGCTGTAATCGCTGCCCCCCCCAAAAAAAAAAGCTACATTGCTGAATCCCATAATCTGACAGTGGGGTGGTAGATGTCTAGTATCCTTATAGCTCAAATCAGGTTCCTTCATAGTACACACCATAGACATGCATCACATACACATATCCACCCAACCCAAACAGATCCAGCTCAGACTCCCAGCTCGAGCCCAATCAGCAGCAGATCCATTTAGAATGGAACGTGAAGGTTTATGCAACAAATGTCAGTGCATCGAATCGTATCAAACCGATTTATTCTCTAATCAAAACGCATCGTTCCTGCGTTGTATTAGTGCCCATGTACAGAGCCTTCAGAAAGTATTCACACCCCTTGACTTTTTCCACATTTTGTTGTGTCTGAATTTAAAATTTAGATTTTTGGTCACTGGCCCACACACACAATATCCCCATAATGTCAAAGTGGAATTATGTTGTGTTTTTTTGTATAAATACAACAAAAATGAAAAAGCTCAGTCAATAAGTATTCAACTAATTTGGTCAGGAGTAAAAATGTACTTAACTAGTCACATAAGTTGCATGGGCTCACTGTGTGCAAAGTGTTAAACGTGATTTTTGAATGACTACTTCATCTCTGTACCCCACACATACAATTATCTGTAAGGTCCCTCAGTCGAGCAGTTCATTTTAAAACACAGATTCAACCACAAAAGACCAGGGAGTGTTTTCAATAACTGAAAGAAGTGCAGCTATTGGTAGATGGGTAAAAAAATAAAAAATAACTTGACAAATATCCCTTTGAGCATGGTAAAGTTATTAATTACACTTTGGATGGTGTATCAATACACAGTCACTACAAAGATAAAGGCGTCCTTCCAAACTCAGTCACCGGAGAGGAAGGATTTCAGCATGAGGCCAATGGTGTCTTTAAAACAGTTACTGGGTTTAAAGGCTGTTATAGGAGAAAACGGATCAACATAGTTAACGCCACAAGACTAACCTAATTGACAAAGAACAAAGCCTGTATAGAATTTTTTTTTTTAAATATTACAAAACATGCATCCTGTTTGCAACAAGGCACTAAAGTAATACTGCAAAGTATTTGGCATAGCAATTCATTTTTTTTTCATGTTTGGGGCAAATCCAATACAACACATTACTGAGTACCACTCTCTATATTTTCAAGTAGCGGCTGCATTATGTTATGGGTATGCTTGTAATTGTTAAGGACTGAAGCAGGTTTATCAAGATAATAAAAGGGAATTGAGCTCAGCTCAGGAAAAATCCTAGAGGAAAACCTGGGTCAGTCTGCTTTCCACCCGACACTGGGAGATTAATTCAACTTCCAGCAGGACAATAACCTAAAACTAGAGGTCGACCTATTAAATCTGCATGGCCGATTTCAAGTTTTGATAACAAATCGGTAAATTGGCATTTTTGGACGACGAATATGGCCGATTACATTGCATTCCACGAGGAAACTGCGTGGCAGGCTGACCACCTGTTACGCAAGTACAGCGAGGAGCCAATGGAAGTTGCTAGCTAGCATTAAACTTATCTTATAAAAAACAATCAATCTTCACATAATCACTAGTTAACCTAGTAATATCATCAACTATGTGTAGTTAACTAGTTTGCCCTGCGTTGCATATAATCAATGCAGTGCCTGTTAATTTATCATCGAATCACAGCCTACTTCGCAAAAAGGGTGATGATTTAACAAAGGCGCATTTGAAAAAAAGCACAATCGTTGCACGAATGTACCTAACCATAAACATCAATGCCTTTCTTAAAATCAATACACAGAAGTAAATATTTTTAAACCTGCATATTTAGTTAAAAGAAATTCATGTTAGCAGGCAATATTAACTAGGGAAATTGTGTCACTTCTCTTGCGTTAATTGGATGCAGTTTGGGCAGCCTGGCTCGTTGCGAACTAATTTGCCAGAATTTTACATCATTATGATATAACATTGAAGCCTGTGCAACGTAAAAGCAATATTTAGACTTAGGGTTGCCACCCGTTCGATAAAATACGGTTCCGTAATTCACTGAAAGAATAAACGTTTTGTTTTTGAAATGATAGTTTCCAGATTTTACCATATTAATGAGCAATGGCTCGTATTTCTTTGTTTATTATATTATAATTAAGTCTATGATTTGATATAGCAGTCTGAGCGGTGGTAGGCAGCAGCAGGCTCGTAAGCATTCATTCAAACTTTACTGCGTTTGCCAGCAGCTCTTAGCAATGCTTGATCTCAGCTCTGTTTTTGACTTCAAGCATATCAACTCCTAAGAAGTGCCTATTAGAACATCCAATAGTCAAAGATACACAAAATACAAAATGGTATAGAGAGAACGTCGACGCGTCATAATTCCTATAATAACTGCAACCAAATATTTCTTTACTGGGAATATTGAACCACCAGCTTTCATATGTTCTGAGCAAGGAACCTAAACGTTAGCTTTTTTACATGGCACATATTGCACTTTTACTTTCTTCTCCAAAACTTTGTTTTTGCATTATTTAAACCAAATTGAACATGTTTCATTATTTACTTGAAACTAAATAGTGTATTATATTAAGTAAAAATAAGTGTTCATTGTTCATTCAGTATATTTTATATATATATATATATTTAAAAAATGGCCGATTAAATCGCTATCGACATTTTTTGGTCCTCCAAGTCAGTATCGGTGTTGAAAAATCATAATTGGTCGAACTCTACCTAAAACAAGTACAAATCTACACTGGAGTTTCCGACCAAGAAGTAATGAATGTTACCGAATTGGCAGAGTTACAGTTGACTTAAATCTACTTTTAAAAAATCTATGGCAAGACTTGAAAATGGACTCACAGCTGTAAAATGGCTGCCGAAGGTCACGAACATACATTGACTCAAGGTGTGTGAATAATTACGTCAATTAGGTATTTAACTTTCAATCAAATGTGAAAACAGGTCTAAAAACATGTTGTTTTCACTTTGTCATTATGTGGGTCGTGTGTGAGATTTTGAAGGAAAAAAAAAATGGGAAAAAAAAATGCATTCATGCTGCAACAGGTAGAATATGAACACCATCTTAAGGTACTGTATCTTAGTCATTTAGCTCTGATCCAGAGACTCACAGGAGAAACTGCTCAAGGGCACAGACAGACATTTTATTTTTTAACCTAGTCGGCTTCAGGGACTCGAACCAGTGACCTTTTGGTTACTGGCCCAATGCTCTTAACCGCTGTATCAAGACATGTGTGAAATCTTGAAATAGGGAAAGACGCACATTCGTAACGATTAGACCACGATTATGCCAGCATTCACTTATTGAGACAAATGGTCACCCGTCTGTCTCGGTGAGCATTCATTACCATTGGAGACTATAGGACACAGGTGTGGAATGCACTAAATTTAGGGGACAGATTATTTCTCTGTTGGTGTCCATCGTCTGTTCCTCCTACAGGTAAACAGGCAGGGTGAGGTCCCATCGCAAAGTCTGCATCCCAAATGGCACCCTATTATAGTGCACTGCTTTTAAAAATCAGAGCCCTATGGGGGTCCCACTCAAAAGTAGTACACTAGGTAGGGAACAAGATGCCATTTGGAACACAAAGTCTCAAAGACAATTATGGAAATATTCCCCCAGAGAGAGAATAGGACTAGACGAGAGCATGCAAAGCTCTGACGTTTCGTTCTACATGATTTCCACTGAGCTGACCTAGCCTCAGAGTGTGTCAATAAGCTACATCGACACTGGGCCTGAATGCAGTCTCTCCCCAAAAAAATATCCGTCTGTAGTTTAAGCTGATCAAACTTTGGAAGAGCTACTTTCCAGAGCAAGTCGAGGCATCCAAAAGTTCAATATTAACCAACTAAGAAACAGGCCCATCTGATACATGTTCCATTTTTAGGATATGTTCAAGGTTTGTTAGTTTGATGTTACGTAATGTTTAACTTTTTCCTTTGCTGACCAACTATTTCTTCCATCTAAAGTCCACCGTCCAGTTCTAATCTAAAGTCCAGTTTAAACCCAATCTCCCAGGCTTGTGTGTTCATTATGCGTCTGGTATTAACTGATATTTCTCACACAGCAGGCTATATAGGCTAGTCAAAAGAAGGAACACACACACACACACACACACACACACACACACACACACACACACAGTTAAAAACAGAACATGGTTCTGCTTACCTCTATAGACTGTGATGGTATCTTCAGTTTGGAAAGGCTGGGCTTGGTGCTTTTCAAGTCTGGTAAGGGTTCATGATAAGACTGCCCATGAAAGTCTTCTGGAGAGGGCTTGAGGTCCGGAGACTCGCTGGTCACCTGGTCTTGGCCGTCCATGGGCCGGACGTAGGCTGTTGGCTTCTGGGGCATAACCAGGTTGGGTTTGGAGGCCAGTGGTGGAGGGAAGGTCTGAGAGGGTAGGGTTGCCCCATCGATGGCCGGAGGCGGGATGTCTCTCTGGGGGTCATCCAGGGGGGACACCATGGGGAAGTGTGAGTCGGGGTGTAGGGGAGAGGCCGGGTGCCTCTCAGGGTGCAGGGGGGAGTCCTGGTGTTCAGAGTCGCTGGGGTCACTGGAATGTAGGGGGGATAGGGGATCGGCTGGGGGTGACAGGGCGGAGAGGACTGGAGGAAGACTGGCACACTCCCTCAGGTCTGGCCAGAGCTCAGTCTTTCCCTGGTGTGGGTCTGGGCAGGCCTGGCCCTGGCTGAGACTCAGGGAGGACTGGGTGTAGGAGGAGGAAGGACCGTGGATCTTCTTCAGAGGCTGGCCAGAGTGGCTACCACGGGGCGGACCACCACTCTGGCTCTGGCTTGCCCCGTACTGAGGAGGGTTCTGGAATGGAGGCTTCGCTCGGTCTCGGCTGCGAGATGGCCGCCCATACTTTGTGGTGACATGAGATTGAGGCTCCTTAGAGAAGCTGCTGTCCAAACACTGGTGAGTGTTGGGATTGTTCACATCCTCATAACTACCCAGCATCCTCTGGATACGGCTGGACAGCTCATCTCCTTTGTTCGTCTGAAACAGAAAAGAAAAGGTTACTCAGGTACATCAGTGTTGTTAAGAAGATGGGTTCTTATCAGCGCTACAGTAGTTGTTAGCCTTGAAAATTAATAAGAACAATACAGTCTGAGACTGAGGAGGAGAATAACATCTTGCTACACGCTCTTCATTGTTGCGGAAGTTGACCTGATACTGCTAAAATGTTTACTTTGTATCGCTGAGTCTACCTTTAAAAACCATGGTTTAACTAGATAGAAATCAGCTAAACTGTTATTTCTAGATAAAACCATGGTTTAACTATCTAAATATTACTGTTGCCCTTCGTCTCTGTATGTAGCTGACTTTTTGGCAACCAATCAATATGACCTTTAAAAAGCAGGAGACTAGACAAGATGAAGTTCTGTTACATTAGCTAGCTAACCCCAAGGGCTGTATGGGCTCACTGCGTCACTCCAAAACATCCTCTTCAGAAAAAAGGGCAACGTTGGGCTGTGGTTCAGGAGATAGATGGGGGGGCAATAAATCTGGACGCAACCTTTCGCCTTCACCAACACACTCCGTCATGGATTTTAAGAACGTATAGGATTGGTGTAAGCATTGGCTTAACGGGAGTTTCCACTATTGTGGAATGCATGGCAGGGAGTGTGCAAGAGTACATGCCAGGAGAAGGGTGGAGAATAAGGTTGCCAAAGTCCCTACAGTAGAAGACACAGAAACTGAAGAGGAAGCAAGACAACTCGCTGGCTCCTTATTTCTGGTTCATATACAGTCAATGAACTAAGTAGACCAGGCCAAGCTGCTGTCGCATTGGTGCCTATGGGAGAGCCACCCCTTAAGCAGACGGGAACTGTGCCAATTTTTTGGTCAAAATGGTAAAACGGCCTGAGTAAGACATCTTCCATTTATCCAGCACCTTTGGTGCAGCATCACCTCGTGAAGACAAAGAATCCACCTATGCTTTGCTTCACCATCAATTCACATGGCCTGGGCGAGTACAATGCCTGTCCCTAACAGACTCCTACCTCACTTCTCTCTGGTCAATATGAGACGCTATGCATTGTGAATAAACCAGCAGTACCTAACCCTAAGCCCTGGGATGTTAGTGATGGCTAATTCACATCCTACAACATTGTTCACCTTGAGAGGCTGGCCTTGTTCACAGACCCAACTGACGCCAACACAACATAAGGATTTGCCAGAATGAACCAAATGCATCACAACAGGCAGCCGACCAAGGAAACAGAGCCTCCCATTCATCCACTGAACAAACAAAGCAGTCAGCTTTGCCATGGTAAAGAGATATACTTTACAGCTGCCAGCCACCAAGGGAAAGTAGTGCTTCTTTATAAGAAATGACTGAGTTAATAGGAGAAAAGGGAGGGTAGACTGAAAGAGTGATTGAAGCAGTGTTAATTAGAAAGGGTGGTATGCTACTTGAGGACTATAAAATGATCTAATAACGTTATTTAGGTTCATATTTTCACAATTATTTCTAATTTATGTTTTTTTGTTTTGTTTTAAGGATTGCTTAGAAACATCAAGCTCATCTTGGCCTACTTCCCTGACCACCTGTACCATGTTTTGTGCTGCTATCATGTTGTGCTGCTGCCATGTTGTCATCGTAATGTGTTGCTATCATGCTGTGTTGTCTTAGGTCTCTATGTAGTGTTGTGGTGTCTTTGTCGTGATGCGTTTTGTCCTATATTTTTAATCCCAGCCCCCGTCCCCACAGGCGGCCTTTTGGTAGGCCGTAATTGTAAATAAGATTGTTAACCGACTTGCCTAGTTAAATAAATAAAATATATATTTTTTTTAATTCATACAGCCTCTCACTGACCCACTGGGCACCAAGGCCAACCAGCACACAGACACAGAATTAAAGAGAGTCTCACCAAATTGCATTATTTTAAGCCACAACCTCTTATTTTCTAGGGAGCCTAAATAGCTAACTGTGTTCCTTTAAAATCAGGGGTGGGCAACTTTGATTGTTACTCATGAGGAAGTGCAGTGACTCGAGGGTCTGCGTAGCCACATCCATAACGACAAAAGTCCTAGCATTTTGGGGGCCCGAA
Organism: Oncorhynchus tshawytscha; assembly: GCF_018296145.1. Classification (NCBI taxonomy): domain Eukaryota; kingdom Metazoa; phylum Chordata; class Actinopteri; order Salmoniformes; family Salmonidae; genus Oncorhynchus; species Oncorhynchus tshawytscha. Next base: position 8,222,324 of record NC_056437.1, read on the forward strand.
ATAGTGTTCGCCGGGCACCCCCCCCCCCCCACCTTGCAAGCAACATTTAGCGGCCCTACTTGACTGCAGAGATACATTTATAGTTATTTTCTGCAATTCTACACATTTTGCCATTGGGCGGAGAGAAGATTTAGCAATTTTAATAACTAATTTCATGGTCTGTAATTTGACCATGATTAATACAAGTTCAGATATTTGAACCGTTGGACTAAATAGCTTGTCAAATTGACATAAAAAGTTATTTTTGATAACCCAAACCATTTTCCTAACCTTAACCTAATTATCCTGACCTGCCATGTCAATTCTCCCAACCTGCTGCACAAGTTATATTAACCTGCTATGAAAAGTCAATTTAGACAAGAGCTGTATCCATTCAAGACAAAACCACCCCTGCTTTAAATAACAAGCGGAGCTGACAGGCTCTGATGGGGGACAGGACTAACTGGTTGGCCCTCCGGTTTAGAGTACTCCTCAGGGGTTCCCACTCCCTCCTGAGTAGTGACAAGGTAGGGGGCTCCAAGAGGCCTCATTAACCGAACAGCTCCATAATCTACAGAAGACGTGGCTGGCTGGGGATTGCATCGATTTCCAGAGGACATGGCTGGCTGGGGGTTCCCATCTGTCTCCAATCACATGCTGGGATTTACATGCTCACTAGGGGACTTGCAGTCCTCACCCAATCACAGGCTGGGATTTCCATCCACATGCTGCAGGGACTTACCACAAGAGCATTAGTAAGGTCGGGCACTGATGTTGAGCGATTAGGTCTGGCTCGCAGTCGGTGTTCCAATTCATCACAAAGGTTTTCGATGGGGTTGAGGTCAGGGCTCTGTGCAGGCCAGTTAAGTTCTTCCACATCGATCTCGACAAACCATTTCTGTATGGACCTCGCTTTATGCACAGGGGCATTGGCATGCCGAAACAGGAAAGGGCCTTCCCCAAAACAGTTGCCACAAAGTTGGAAGCACAGAATCATCTAGAATGTCATTGTACGCTGTAGCATTAAGATTTACCTTCACTGGAACTAAGGGTCCAAACCCGAACAATGTAATAAAGCCCCAGACCATTATTCCTCCTCCACAAAACTTTAGTTGGCACAATGCATTGTGGCAGGTAGTGTTCTCCTGGCATCCGCCAAACCCAGAATCATCTGTCGGAATGCCAGATGGTGAAGCTTGAGTCATCACCCCAGAGAACAGTTTCCACTGCGCCAGAGTACAATGGCGGCAAACTTTACAACCCCTCCAGCCCGCTCTTGGTGATCTTAGTCTTGTGTGCTGTTGCTTGGCCATGGAAACCCATTTCATGAAGCTCCCGACGAACAGTTTGATGTTGCTTCCAGGGGCAGTTTGGAACTCGGTAGCGAGTGATGTCAGCCGAATCCGCTAATTTGAAAGGTATCCATATACTTATGTATATACAGTGTATTCGTATCTATATACTTTTGTATATACAGTGCATTCGTAAAGTTCAGACCCCTTGACTTTCCACATTTTGTTACGTTACAGCCTTATTCTAAAATGTATTAATTAGTCAGCCCTCCCCTCAATCTACACACAATACCCAATAATGACAAAACATAAACAGGTTTAGAAATTTGCAAATGTATTAAAAATAAAAAGTGAAATATTATATTTACTTAAGTATTTAGACCCTTTTCTCAGTACGTTGAAGCACCATTAGCAGCGATTACAGCCTAGAGTCTTCTTGGGTACGACGCTACAAGTTTGGCACACCTGTATTTGGGGAGTTTCTCCCATTCTTCTCCGTAGATCCTCTCAAGCTCTGTCAAGTTGGATGGGGAGCGTAGCTGCACAGCTATTATCAGGTCGCCTCAGAGATGTTCGATTGGGTTCAAGTCCGGGCTCTGGCTGGGACACTCAAGGACATTCAGAGACTTGTCCCAAAGCAACTCCTGCGTTGTCCAGGCTGTGCGCTTAAGGTCGTTGTCTCATTGGAAGTGGACCTTCGCCCCAGTCTAAGGTCCGGAGCAGGTTATCATTAAGGAGCTCTGTTCATCTTTCCCTCGATCCTGACAAGTCTCCCAGTCCCTGAAAAATATAACCATAGCATGATGCTGCCACCACCATGCTTCACCGTATGGATGGTGCCAGCTTTCCTCCAAATATGATGCTTGGCATTCAGACCAAAGAGTTGGTTTTATCAGACCAGAGAATATTTCTCATGGTCTGAATGTCCTTTAGGTGACTTTCAGCAAACTCCAAGTGGGCTGTCATGTGTATTTTACTGAGGAGTGGATTCCATCTAGCCACTCTACCATAACGGCCTGATTGGTGGAGTGCTGCAGAGATGGTCATCTTTCTGGAAGGTTCTGCCATCTCTGCAGAAAGATTGGTCACTCTGACAGAGCTCCATCTGGTTCATGGTCACCTCCCTGATTAAGGCCCTTCTCCCCCGATTTCTCAGTTTGGTCTGGTGGCCAGCTCTCTCTGGGAGAGTCTTGGTGGTTCTAAAATTTTTATTTAAGAATGATGGTGGCCACGGTGTTCTTGGGGACCTTCAATGCTGCAGAATGTTTTTGGTACCTTTCCCCAGATCTGTGCCTCGACACAATTCCTTTGATCTCATGGCTTGATTTTTGCTCTGACATGCACTGTCAAACTGTGGGACCTTATATAGACAGGTGTGTGCCTTTCCAAATCATGTCCAGTCAATTTTAAATTGACCAAAAAGGTGGACTCCAATCACATAGTAGAAACATCAAGCATAACCAATGGAAACAGGATGCACCCGAATCAATTGAGTCTCAAAGCAAAGGGTCTGAATACATACATAAATACGGTATCAGTTTTTTTTTGTGTGCAAAAGTCTCTAAAATCCTGGTTTCGCTTTACCATTATGGGGTATTGTGTGTAGATTGAAGAAAAACATTAATTTAAATCAATTTTAGAATAAAGCTGTAATGTAACCAAATCTGTAAAAAGTCAAGGAGTCTGAATACTTTCCAAATGCATGTATATAGTATGCACACACAGTCCACCCTGGCCCTGGCTCCTACTCATTTCAGACCTCCCTAAGAATGACTAAAAGCCAGGCCTATTCCCTACATCAGGGATGGGCAGCGCCAGTCCTCCGGGGTTGGAGGGGTGTCACACACTGTCCACATCCCTAGTCAACACAGCTGATTAATCTAATTGCATTCTAAACTGAAGATCATGATTGGAGTCAGGCGTGTTAGCTGTGGCAAAAGTGTGATACCAATCAGGCCCCAGGGGACTGGAGTTGCCCATCCCTGCACTAGGCTGAGCCAATTACATAAAAGAACGTTAAAAAAAAAAACACCCTTGAGCCTGGAGCTAGCCTTCACTACAGCTGCATCAATGAGAGCATCTTGACAGGCTGCATCACCGCTTGGTATGGCAACTGCTTAGCATCAAACCACAAGGCGCTACAGAGGTCAGTGCGCATAGCCCAGTACATCACTGGGGCCAAGCTCCCTGCCACTGAGGACCTGGATACCAAGTGGTGTCTGTTCAGGGTCCTGTTGGGTCCAGACTTGACGCATCGGTACCGCTTGCCGTGCGGTAGCAGAGAGAACAGTCTGTCTATGACGTGGGTGGTTTGCCCTACAAATTGTCAAACACTCCAGCCACCCACGTCATAGACTGTTCTCTCTGCTGCCGCACGGCAAGCGGTACCGATGCATCAAGTCTGGACCCAACAGGACCCTGAACAGAGTCTACCCCTAAGTCAAAAGATTTCTAAATAGTTAAGCAAATAGCTACCTGGACAATCAGCATTGACCCTTCTGTCACTAACTCTTTATTATCTATGCTGTTGCCTAGTCACTTTAGCCCTACCTATACGTACATATCTACGTCAATTACCTCATACACATCGACTCTGTACTGGTACCACGTTACTCATTGTATATTTATTCCTTGTGTTTTCTCTGCCCATTGTTGGGAAGGGCCCGTAATGATGCATTTCACTATTAGTCTACACCTGTTGTTTAGGAAGCATATGACAAACCCAATTTTATTTGGCTTCAGTGGTAACTAGACCTAGGCCACAGAGGGGGGGTGTCATGGTATGAACGCAGGTCATCACATCCAGAGCAACGCCTAACTACATCAACGAGATGTTCTGAGGAGTTTCTAATAAAGAAGGTTGGAGTCGAGTTCACAACAGCTCATCTCTTAAGAGCGACACACTGACACGTGGGCTGTGTTACAAAAACAAACGGTTACATTATCAAACCTGCAAACGCATTGGTCATGACGTCATCAAGCAAAACACTTCCTCTGGCCTCTCATTCTCTTATTTCAAATAGAATGGAATAATTAATAGCGTCATATAAAATAACCTGTATTTTAGGAATACGTCAGAATGTTTGTAGTTGTTAGTATGTCCTCCTGCAGTCCTAATAAAGGCCTAGAGAAGAAGAAATGAAAGAACAGGAAGTAGTCTGACCTTATAGGGTTCCCCGAACAGGGGAACGGTCTCCTGGTAGAACTCCTTTTCCTGGAAGGTTCCCTGATTGCGCCGCTCCCGCTCTTGGATACGAAGGAGGTTCCTCTCCTCATTGTAGCTGTGTGTGTGTGGGGAGGGGAGGGAAATCAGACAGGTTTAGAGTGGACACTTTGAACAGTACACATTGCTCAAGTCTGTATACGCTTAACTCAGACTTCAGGGTAAATTAAATTATGCACGGATATCAAAAATGGAAGACTTGGGCAAAAAAATCTAAATACTTGGGTAGATCTCAGGTTAGGATTTGGGCTTTATAAGGAGAGCAAGTTGGATTGATATTATACAAAGTACACCATTACCAGAATAATTTTGAGTGTCCAAAATGGTGTAATTGGGGAGGGGGGGGGGGGTTCCATCATACAGTGAGTGCCTTCAGTAAGTATTCACACCTTAACGTTTTCCACAGTGTTGGGTTACAGCCTGAATTTTAAAACTGATTCAATTGAGAAAACACATTTTACTGGTATACACTCACAATACCCCATTGTGTCATGAAAATGTATTGAATTACTAAGTATTTAGACCCCTTTGTTTTATGGCAAGCCTAAATAAGTTCAGGACCCCAAAAAATGTGCTAAGTTGCATGGTCTCACTGTGAGCAATAACTGTTTAACATGAGGTAGTCATTCAAAAATCATCCCTGTACCCCACACATACTTGTAATTGTAAGGTCCCTCAGTCGAGCAGTGAATTTCAGACAGTCAACCACAAAGACGAGGGAGGGTTTCCAATGCCTCACAAAGAAGGGCACCTATTGGTTTAAAAAATATATTTTTTTTTTTAAATATTTTTTTTATTTTTAAAGCTGACATTAAATATCCCTTTGAGCATGGGAAGTTATTAATTACGCTTTGGGTGGTGTATTGATACACCCAGTCACTACAAAGATACAGGCGTCCTTCCTAACTTAGTTGCCGGAAAGGAAGGAAACTGCTCAGGGATTTCACAATGAGACCAATGGTGACTTTAAAACAGTTACAGAGTTTAATGGCTGTGAAAGGAGAATACAATGTTGATCCATCAGTTGTTACTCCAAAAATACTAACCTAGTGAAAAGGAAGTCTGTACAGAATAAAAATATTCCAAAACATGCATCCTGTTTGCAACAAGGCACTAAAGTAACATTGCAAAATATTCTGCAAAGAAATTGACTTTTGGTCCTGAATACAAAGCATTCTGTTCATATTTTCAAGCATGCCGGTGGCCGCATCATGTTATGGATATGGGAATTATTTTAGGATAAAAAGAAACAGAATAGAGCAGAGTACAGGCAAAATCCTAGAGTAAAACTTGGTTCAGTCTGCTTTCAACAGACACTGGGAGACAAATTCACCTTTCAGCAGGATAATTAAGTAAAACAAGGACAAATTAACACGAGTTGCTTACCAAGAAGACAGTGAAGGTCTTTCAGTTAATCTACTTTAAAATATATGCCAAGACCTGAAATGGTTTAAAATGATCAACAACCAATTTGGCAGAGCTTGAAGAATTTTTTTAATAAATGTAAAAAGTGGCAAATGTTGCACCATCCAGGTATGGAACTCTTAGGGACTTACCCAGAACGTCTCATAGTTGTAAACAATGCCAAAAGTGCATTAAAAGTATTGACTCAGGGGTGTGAAAACACATGAGATATTCCTGTATTTTATTTTCAATAAATTGGCAAAAATGTCTAAAAACATATTTTCAATGTCATTATGGTGTATGATGTGTAGATGTGAAGAGAAAATATATTTGATCAATTTTGAATTCAGGCTGTAACAACAAATGTGAAGTCAAGTCAAGGGGTATGAACACTTTCTGAAGGCACTGTATCTGGAGACAGGTGTAATTATAGACAGACACAGTCCTATGGGGTTGACATCATTGTTTCAAACACTCCCTCTAGAATGGCACACTGCCAGAATACATGTAAAATGGACAACGACTTACTTTACTGGATTTTTTTTATTTTTTTTAAATCAGCTCTGTTGAAGTAAGAAGGGTGTGGATAACTTGATCTGGGTGGAGAACTTGGATGTAGCTTCAATTGTCATTTGGAAATCTGGCAACAAAATAGACTGCCCTCAAACAGCTTGGCTATCGTCCTGCTCTGCCCTGCATCATGTAATTTTACAGGAGGTTCCTAGAACACGCTCACAATCCAGTGGTGTAAAGTACTTCAGTAAAAATACTTTAAAGTACTACTTAAGCAGTTTGAGTATGTGTACTTTACTATTTATATTTGACAACTTTTACTAAAACTACATTCCTAAAGACAATAATGTACTTTTTACTCCATACATTTTCCCTGGCACCTAAAAGTACTCATTACATTTAAAAAAATACTTAGCAGGACAGAGAAATGGTTAAATTCACACCCTTACCAAGTCGTCCCTACTGTCTTTGATCTGGCGGACTCACTAAACAAATGCTTTATTGGTAAATTCTGTCTGAGTGTTGGAGTGTGCCCCTGGATATGCATGTAAAAAATAACATTAAAAGACACCTTAATATAGTATTCAGACCCTTTGCTATGAGACTCAAAATTGAGCTCATGTGCATCCTATTCCCATTGATCATTTATTTTTATTTATTGAAACCTTTATTTAACTGGGCAAGTCAATTAAGAACAAACTCTTATTTACAATGACGGCCTACCACGGCCAAACCCGGACGATGCTGGGCCAATTGTGTGCCGCCCTATGAGACTCCCAATCACGGCCGGATGTGATACAGCCTGGATTCGAACCAGGGACTGTAGTGTACCGAGATGCATGCCTTAGACTGCTGCGCCACTCAGGAGCCCATCATCCTTGAGATGTTTCCACAACTTGGTTAGAGTTCACCTGTGGTAAATTCAATTGATTGGACATGATTTGGTGAGGTCCCAGAGCTGACAGTGCATGTCAGAGCAAAAACCAAGCCATGAGGTTGAAGGAATTGTCCGTAGATCTCATAGACAAGATTGTGTCAAGGCACAGATCTGGGGAAGGGTACCAAAACATTTCTGCAGCATATAAGATCCCCATTGACTCATCACATACAGTGCATTCGTAACATTTTGGTTACGTTACAGCCTTAATTCCAAATTTGATTAAATAGTTTTTTCCCCTCTCACCAATCTACACACAATACCCCATAATGACAAAGCATAAAACCGTTTAGGAAAAAATATATATATATTTTATCATATCACATTTACATAAGTATTCAGACCTTTTGCTTAGTACTTTGTTGAAGCACCTTTGGCAGCGAATACAGCCTTGAGTCTTATTGGGTATGACGCTACAAGCTGGTCACAACCAGTTTTTTGCGAGTTTCTCCCAATCTTCTCTGTAGATCCTCTCAAGCTCTGTCAGGTTGGATGAGAGCGTCGATGCACAGCTACTATCAGGTCTCTCCAGAAACGTTAGATCGGATTCAAGTCCGGGCTCTGGCTGGGCCACTTGAGGACATTCAGAGACTTGTCCCAAAGCAACTCCTGCGTTGTCTTGGCTGTGTGCTTAGGGTTGTTGATCTGTTGGAAGGTGAACCGTCGCCCCAGTCTGAGAACCTGCTCCAGAATGCACAGGACTTCAAAGATCTCTGTACTTTGCTCCATTGATCTTTCCCTTGATCCTGTCTAATCTCCCAGTCCCTGCCGATGAATAACCTCCCCACAGCATGATGCTGCCACCACCATGCTTCACTGTAGGGAAGGTGCCAGGTTTCCTCCAGAAGTGACGCTTGGCATTCAGTCCAAAGAGTTCAATCTTGGTTTCATCAGACCAGATAATCTGGTTTCTTATGGTCAGAGTCCTTTAGGCCAACTCCAATCAGGCTGTCATGTGCCTTTAACTGAGGAGTGGCTACCGTCTGGCCACTCTACCATAAAAGACTGATTGGTGGAGTGCTGCAGAGATGGGAGAACCTTCCAGAAGGATAACCATCTCCACAGAGGAACTCTGAAGCACTGTCAGAGTGGCCATCAGGTTCTTGGTCACCTCCCTGACCAAGGCTCTTCTCCCCCGATTGCTCTGTTTGGTCGGGCGGCCAGCTCTAGGAAGAGTCTTGGTGGTTCCTTAACTTCTTCAATTTAAGAATGATGGAGGCCACTGTGTTCTTGGGGACCTTCAATGCTGCAGAACTTTTTTGGCACCTTCCCCAGATCTGTGCCTCAACATAATCCCTTCTCTGAGCTCTACGGACAATTCCATCGACCCCATGGCGTTGTTTTTGCTCCGACATGCACTGTCAACTGTGGGACCTTATAAATACAGGGGTGTTCCTTTCCAAATCATGTCCAATCAATTGAATTTACCACAGGCGGACTCCAATCAAGTTGTAGAAACATCAAAAGATGAGTAAAAACAGGATGCACCTGACCTCAATTTCGAGTCTCATAGCAAAGGATCTTAATACATATGTAAACAACATAAATGTTTTAGATTTGTCATTATGGGGTATTGTGTGTAGATTTGAGGAAAAACATTTATTTAATCCATTTTAGAATAAGGCTGTAATGTAACAAAATACAGGGGGTCTTTATCTTGGCCAGGTTGCATTGTAACTGCTGAACTACCTATCTGTCACCTGGTTAAATAAAGGTAAAATAAATAAATAAAATAAATACTGAACAAAACAAAAAAATGCAACATGTAAAGTGTTGGTCCCATGTTTTATGAGCTGAATAAAAAGTCCCTGAATGTATTTTTTTAATGGTGGTTTTGAAGCAGTGGCTTCTTGCTTAGCGGCCTTTCAGATTATGTTGATATGGGACTTGTTTTACTGTGGATATAGATACTTTTGTACCGGTTTCCTCCAGCATCTTCACAAGGTCCTTTGCTGTTGTTCTGGGATTGATTTGCACTTTTTGCACCAAAGTACGTTCATCTCTAGGAGACACAACGAGTCTCCTTCCTGAGCGGTATGACGGCTGCGTGGTCCCGTGGTGTTTATACTTGCGTACTATTGTTTTGTGGAGTGGTTGAAAAACAAGTTTTAATGACTCCAACCTATGTGTATGTAAACTTCCAACTTCAACTGTATATAGCCAAATTGTCATTATTCAGTACTGGTACCCCATGTATATAGCCAAGTAATCCTTACTCAGTGAGCATCTATTATGCGTTTTACTTGTGTATTATTTTTCCTATTTCCTTTCTCGCTGCATTGTGGGTAAGGACCTGTAAGTTAGCATTTCACTCTTAGTCTACACCTGTTGTTTACAAAGCATGTGATGAATACAATTTGATTATTATCTTTCAAACCTTGGCATGTTTTCAAACCATTACGGTCCATGATATGGGCTCCTGAGTGGCGCAGTGGTCTAAGGCACTGCATCTCAGTGCTAGAGGCGTCACTACAGACATCCTGGTTTGAGTCCAGGTTGTATCACAACCAGCAGTGATTGGGAGTCCCATAGGGTGGCGCACAATTGGCCCAGCGTCGCCCGGATTAGGGTTTAGCCGGGTTAGGCTGTCATTGTAAAATAAGAATTGTATTCTTAACTGACTTGCCTAGCTAAATACAAAAATCAGCAAGGGTACAGATTCCACATTTGGATCATTGGGGGGGATTGCAAAGGCCTCGGCCTACTTCTAAATCCAGCCATCCCATAATGTAGCCTGTGTAGTGTCTGGCTTTTCAGAAGGGATGCAAGAATGAGCCTTTATCCAAAATGTAGGCCTATATCACAACCATGTCTGCATGACATCATTAACATACAAACTGCATACTATAACATAACGTAGGCCTTGCTGAGACCTACAGGCAAAACGTAGGCAGGCGCCTGCACAGAAATTCCTTCGAACCACAAAAGTCGGCTGATGGCAGGCTTTTAAGTTTTATAAGAGGCGCAGGGCTGTCTGTAGTTAGCAAAGTAGAAGCAACACGCAGCATACTAGCCTCCACTAAAGAGAAGGGCTGTGTGATGAGTGGGGGAGGGGGAAAGACAGAGACTCCTTCCCCTGCAGTGGGCAAAGGTCAACATGTGGTTCACCCTGTATCATTACTTACAATCCACTGACTAGTATACATTATAGGTGAAAAGATATTCAGCCACCGATGGTAAACAAAGGAAGTTTGTCTCAGTAAAAAGATGGCTTTTAAATTAGCCAACCATCTTTATTGGTAAGCAAGGTGCAACAGCATTTATTTTTCTATAGTCTAGATTTAAAATCAAACAATTTGTCACACGCACCAAAGTGTAGAATTTACAGTGAAATGCTTAAGAGAGTGATTTGAAGAGACTACCGATTTGATATCTAAGCCCAAATAGCTACATTCTTTATATACAAATGGGTCCATTTCTCCTGTGCTACACCTTTAAGGTTTAGCTTCATGAGGACAGTTTATCCCTCCACATCAGCTGGTGCAATGGTTTCTCCCAGTAGTAGACAAGGGTAGGGTTCAATGCTATACAAAGGCAGTAGATGGAATTAACTTTCATCAACCCAAACACAGGTGTGTGTCTGCGATGCTGCGGCACGCATGGGATGTGTGAGCCTGTACTCAATATAAGGATATGATAGCAGGGTACTGTGGGCATAATTAACTTGTATTATTTTCCTTATTAGGCTAATCAATCAATCTATATCTAGGACTATTATGGCTTTACGCAGAGAGACAATATGGAGAGTTTTTAGACAAGGGACTATCAGCAACTATTGATGGTTTCGTCAACAATAATTATTCATTTCAAACCTGATAAAGTTGAGTAGCTAAAAATATTGATATAAAAAAAAGGATGGAGACATGGTAAACTAGCATTCCTTCCTTCCTTTCCCTGCGTTTAGGGAAATTGTATTTATTTGCTAAACAAACAAGTTTCGATTTGAGACCTCTAAAAAAAGTCAATCAGCTGTTCATGCGCGGTGGTTAGCAATTCGCCTTATTCATTCCTGCTGGTTAGCAAGTAAAAATGTATAACAAGGAATGATTGAAAGTACACTAGTAGCTAGTTCTTCTGTACGAAATTAAACTACGGTTAACATTACCTATCAGTATCAGGTTTAAAACGCAAAATCTAGTTATCTAGCAGTTCGCAGGCTGTTTTTAATAAGAGCTAGTTAGGCATCTCATTAACACTGCCAGGCTGGAGTTAAAGATCAAACTTCTGACGTGACAATTAAATATCTAGAAGCTAAATTCGTGAGTAACGTTTGCTAACGAACGTTAGCTAGTTAAACTCGCAGGACCACATTACATAATGGCCAGTTATTTTGTTATCCTAAATATTGTTAGCTAGCAAAACTAATTATATATATATACGAATTTTTAAAAACACGACGGAATTGTTATTTAAAATGAGCTAACTAAAATGTTAGCCGGTGGTGAGGTCGTGCGCTAGCTCCAAGATCTAAAAATACACTGACATCGTCGATCAGCTGGTTAGCAGTGGCACCAGTTAGCTAGCTAAATCACACACCACAGCTGTGGCAGTGAGCAGGCTAGTTCCAGCTGATTCCACCTCCTTCGGCTACGCTAGCCGCGTTACCAAATTCAGGTTTTTTATTTTTTATTTTTTATTTTATTACGCTTTAAAAATGGCATTTAACTTCGACAAACTCCGTTTAAAAACACGCTTCTAGCGATATCCAAAAACGTAGTTATCAAAGTAACGAGTCAAACTCAACTTTTGGAACGACTTAGCGTCTTTTTAGCTAGCTATGGTCAAAATGGATTTTGAGATAGTTCGTAGGTTAGCTAACGTTCTCTGCTTACCTTGAACGAGCTGCCATGGTGCGCCTCAACAAAAAAAAACAAATTGTAAGTTGCTTGCCATGTGTTTCTGACAATCCTTGATTGGATAATCTCTCTCCCCCCTCCCCTCTCCCTTCTTGATTACATTGTTTACCAGTCAAATGTCATCGAAATTTTTTATATAAATGAACTGTCTATAACTGTTCTTTCATAGTTCTCTGCTAGTAACTGTGCATATGGATCCTGGTCTGAGGGCATACTGGGTTGTTCTATTTCATGCAGTCATCCGGGGGGGACACACAGTGGAGCGAGATACGATGGCTTTTGTACTTAAACAGAAAAGCAACCTGCAATAAACAAAAAAACGACTGTTCATATGTTCTACTTATTTCCAAATTGTATTTCTGTTGTATATTATAGAATGTGTTTTCTTTCTCGCGTTTTTCAATTGTCAACTTTAAAACAAAGTTTGCACAGTTCCCCCCTTGCACGTAGGGAAATGGTACAGCCACACCATTCCTATTATGGACATGTTATTCTTCTCTCTGAATCACCACCTTAAACTATTGCCAGGGATAGCAATCAAACAGTTTTATTTTATCTCTGAACTGAGAACTACACATACCATTAGACAGCACAGGCTACTGCTGGATACAGAATTATATTAATTCATTTCCCCAATGAAATTAAAATTACTGATATATTTTATGATTATGTGGATATTTAAAGTATGTCTTCCTATAAATGAATCTAAGTTATTGATAAATGTGAAGAATATAACTGATAATGGCATCCCATAGATACTGAACAACATTCCAATAGTAGTTTAAAAAAATGTAATATATTTTCGTGGAGACACTCATTGAATTGAATAGAGTGATATGAAAAACAAAGTTCAAATCAAATCAAATTGTCAAATCAAATGTTATTTGTCACATACACATGGTTTGCAGATGTTAATGCGAGTGTAGCGAAATGCTTGTGTTTCTAGTTCCGACAATGCAGTAATAACCAACGAGTAATCTAACCTAACAATTCCACAACTACTACCTTATACACACAAGTGTAAAGGGATAAAGAATATGTACATAAAGATATATGAATGAGTGATGGTACAGAACGGCATAGGCAAGATGCAGTAGATGGTATCGAGTACAGTATATACATATGAGATGAGTAATGTAGGGTATGTAAACATAAAAGTGGCATAGTTTAAAGTGGCTAGTGATACATGTATTACATAAAGATGGCAAGATGCAGTAGATGATAGAGTACAGTGTATACATATACATATGAGATGAGTAATGTAGGGTATGTAAACATTATATTAAGTGGCATTGTTTAAAGTGGCTAGTAATGCATTTTTTTACATCAATTTCCATTATTAAAGTGAGCTGGAGTTGAGTCAGTATGTTGGCAGCAGCCACTCAATGTTAGTGGTGGCTGTTTAACAGTCTGGTTTTTCAGTCTCTCGGGCCCTGCTTTGATGCACCTGTACTGACCTCGCCTTCTGGATGATAGCGGGGTGAACAGGCAGTGGCTCAGGTGGTTGTTGTCCTTGATGATCTTTATTGCCTTCCTGTGACATCGGGTGGTGTAGGTGTACTGGAGGGCAGGTAGTTTGCCAAGTTCAATGGAGCCTTAATGGGTAGGCCTATAATTCATACCATGTCGCAGGAGAGAACGACTGCCACCTCGCAATGAAGCCAAGGAAGATAAAGGCCAATCGCAGTACTGCAGAAAACAGGATCACCATTATAGACCAGCGTGCACAACTACGGGGGCATTTTAGATAGTTTTTTACATTTACAATTTTAGCCATTTAGAAGTGCGCTCTTATCCACAGCAACAATTAGTGTTAAGTGCCTTCCCCAAGGTACATTGAAAGATTTTTCACCTTGTCGAACTCAAGAATTCGAACCAGCGACCTTTCAGTTACTGGCCCAATGTTCTTAACCGCTAGGCTACCCTGCCAACATGTAAGCTATATTTTATCTCTAATATTTATTGAAAATATAAATACATTTGCACAATGAGCACTTGTTAGATATTGTTAGATATTGCAACATTGTCAGAACTAGAAGCACAAGCATTTCGCTACACTTGCAAAAACATCTGCTAACCATGTGTATGTGACCAATAAAATTTGATTTGATTTGATGATTTGTCTCTCAAATACATTTTTACAGTTGTTGGTTAGCTATCTAGAGAATTTGAGCTATATTAGCGTTGACATGAAATCAGTCAAAACACCTCAAAATTCACATTATGAAGAACAAGATGAAACGAGCCACTTACGATTCCCCACATGGCAGTTTCTTGTAATTCTCACTAACAATCTGGCCATCCAGAATCACAACAACATGCTTCTGCCCCATGAAAGCGTGCACATCGTTTTCGTTAAGTCGCCAGCTAACCCTTCTATAGTGAATGGACAAATGGCGATCTCCGTGGTAATTCTTTGTGTAAATACAAAACAAATTCTAAGGCAATAATTGCTTCTAATACACCAGATGTACGTTCTTGAACCGATTATTATACAATCACACACAGAAGAAGTTAAAAGGATAATTTAGGGCCTCCCGAGTGGCGCAGCGGTCTAAGGCACTATATTGCAGTGTCACTACAGCCTGGGGTTCTATCCCAGGCTCAGTCACAACCAGCTGTGACTGGGAGTTCCATAGGACGGCGCACAATTGGCCCTATGTCGTCCAGATTAGGGGAGGGTTTTGCCAGGGGGCTTTACTTGGCATGTTCTGTCTCTTATGGATGAATGTACTTTGGTGTAAAAAGTGCAAATCAATCTCAGAACAACAGCAAAGGACCCTGTGAAGATGCTGGAGGAAACCGGTACAAAAGTATCTATATCCACAGTAAAACAAGTCCTATATCAACATAACCTGAAAGGCCACTCAGCAAGGAAGAAGACACTGCTCCAAAACCTCCATAAAAAACCAGACTACAGTTTGCAACAGCACATGGGGACAAATGTTGTACTTTTTGGAGAAATGTCCTCTGGTCTGATGAAACAAAAATAGAACTGTTTGGCCATAATGACCATCGTTATGTTTGGAGGAAAAAGGGGGAGGCTTGCAAGCCGAAGAACACCATCCCAACCGTGAAGCACGGGCGGGGCAGCATCATGTTCCAGGGGTGCTTTGCTGCAGCAGGGACTGGTGCACTTCACAAAATAGATGTGTATATCTTGAAGCAACATCTCAAGACATCAATCAGGAAGTTAAAGCTTGGTCGCAAATGGGTCTTCCGAATGGACAATGCCCCCAAGCATACTTCCAAAGTTGTGACAAAATGGCTTAAGGACAACAAAGTCAAGGTATTGGAGTGGCCATCACAAAGCCCTGACCTCAATCCCATAGAAAATGTGTGGGCAGAACTGAAAAAGCGTGTGTGAGCAAGGAGGCCTACAAACCTGATTCGGTTACACCAGCTCTGTCTAGAGGAATGGGCCAAAATTCCCCCAACTTATTGTGGGAAGCTTGTGGAAGGCTACCTGAAACATTTGACCCAAGTTAAACAATTTAAAGGCAATGCTACCAAATACTAATTGAGTGTATGTAAACTTCTGACCCACTGGGAATGTGATGAAAGAAATTAAAGCTGAAATAAATAATTCTCTCTACTATTATTCTGACATTTCACATTCTTAAAATAAAGTGATGACCCTAACTGACCTAAGACAGGGAATTTTTACTAGGATTAAATGTCAGGAATTGTGAAAAACTGAGTTTAAATGTATTTGGATAAGGTGTATGTAAACTTCCGACTTCAAGTCATTGCTGTGTAGGCTACTGGAGCTGTCGCTTAGGTCTCCTGACAATCCATGGCCTAGGCACCTTGGGGTTAATACTGTAAAGAGTTGGGAGGAAAAGCTTTGCCTGATGACTCAAACTGAATCCTTTCTCTGCTCTGTCGTTCAGTACATACTTCAGTCTGAGACTGCCATCATTGAAGTTGTTTGTGGTGACATAAAAATGAGGTGTTTTGTACAAAACAAAGTCATCAGCTATTGGATCTTACTCTAACCACGCAGAGTATCAAAACCAATGATGAATTTTCAAAATGTCTGGGACAAATCAGACAGTCTAGAATGGAAATCCATTCTAGAAATTGTCGTGGAGGTACTCAGATCCAGACTCATTGAGGAGAAGAAGCTAAAATCCGTGGATATGGCGTAGCATTTGGCCAGAGAAAGGAGTTTGGGCAGCCAGGCAAGAAGAAGCCTGGAACAAACCGCACACAGCAACACAGCAGGCAATGGTAGTGAATATCAGTCGCCAGTAGACTTTGCACCGGGATTTCAAAGGTCACTGTGCCCATTCCACCTCCCCACTCTGGAACCTTGGGGCTCAGAATAAGAACAAATTATATTTTCTTACTGGACTAGGTCAGTGTTGATAATAATGGAGAAGGCATATCCTATGTTTATTACTCTAATCATGTTAATATAATGTTACAATAAATCAAGAGTGTAAAACATTATTATAATTTTAATACAATCTAAAAATCTATGTTGTAAATAATCTTAATTGTTGTGGTATTGTGCCATTAGATAACTGCATGCAGGGAGTTTGACTATTCATACGTTCTATTCACACAATCATGCTGAGTTGGAAAATAAAATAACTGATCAGACTGTTGTGCTTCATGTTACAGAGTTAATTTGTCACTTGGCTCTAAACCTTGAAAGTAAGTCTTTAAAAAAAACACATACTAGATTTGTATCAGTTATTCCACAATTACCAGTTCACCACAGCTGGGAGAGGGAGCTTCACTAAATGTACTGTATGTTCAAATGTCACTGTATTGTATATGTAACTGCCATGGACACAGATATTGTGATTGGGGACAGTAAATCCTCATTGCTCAGGTAAGAAATCATTTGAAAGGGAACTGTACTGTGTGCTGTATTAGCCTGCTCTTACATAACCTGATTTATTTTTTAAACATTTTTACTAGGCAAGTCAGTTAAGAACAAATTCTTATTTTCAATGACAGCCTAGGAACAGTGGGTTAACTGCCTGTTCAGGGGCAGAATGACAGATTTGTACCTTGTCAGCTCAGGGATTTGAACTTGCAACCTTTCGGTTACTAGTCCAACACTCTAACCACTAGGCTAACCACTAGGCCACCCTGCTGCCCCAATGAATGAAGCACAGTGTTTAGATTCTACTGGATGTCTCCAGCTGGCAACACGTGCACCACTTTTTTCATAGCTAGGGCTGTTGTGGTCATGTGATCAGGTCAGGCTTCTATGTTGAAAAGCTCTTAAGCCCTGTTTCTCCTCACCTCCCCATGGTGGAGACACAGAAATCCCCAGGTCTCTAGAGCTAGAGCCAGTAGGCTACATAAGGGCATGGCTCTATAGTGTAGTGGCAGCCTGACCCACACAGAGACAGACGTAGATAGACAGACCAGACTGTAGTAGGCGATTCTATCTATCACCCAAACAGATCTATTGGAGCCAGAGACAGAACACACATCCAACCTGTCCGTTGACAGAAGCTGTGCCACTACTGTATCACTGAGCGGACGAGCAGCCATTAAAATAATCACTGGGTCATTAGCCAGCCAGCTGCTCTTTTTTTGGTTTTGAATTGTAAGATGCAACAGAATGTTGTGTAAGATTGTTTTATGGCAGTTATTTGGGTTAAACTACACTGAACAAAAATATCAACGCAACATGTAAAGTGCTGGTCCCATGTTTCATGAGCTGAAATAAAAAAATCCCAGAAATGTTCCATGTGCACAAAAAACATATTTACATCCCTGGTATTGAGCGTTTATCCTTTGCCAAGATAATCCATCCACATGACAGGTGTGGCATATCAAGAAGCTGATTAAACAGCAGGATCATTACACAGGTGCACCTTGTGCTGGGGGGGGCAATAAAAGGCCACTCTAAAATGTGACATTTTGTCACACAACACAATGCCACAGATGTCTTTTGAGGAAGTGTGTAATTGACATGCTGACTGCAGAATGTCCACCAGAGCATTGAATGATAATTTCTCTGCCATAAGCTGCCTCCAACGTCGTTTTAGGGAATTTTGCAGTACGTCCATCCGGCTCAGTAGACCACGTTTAAGGCATCATTTGGGCGAGCAGTTTGCCGATGTCAACGTTGTGAACAGAGTGCCCCATGGTGGCGGTGGGGTTATGGTATGGGTCAGGCATAAGCTATTGATAATGAACACAATTGCATTCTATCAATGGTAATTTGAATCCACAGAGATCCTATGACAAGATCCTGAGGCCCATTGTCGTGCCATTCATCCACCGCCATCACCTCATGTTTCAGCATGATAATGCACGGCCCCATGTCGAAAGGATCTGTACACAATTCCTGCAAGCTGAAAATATCCCAGTTCTTCCATGGCCTGCATACTCATCAGACATTTCACCCGTTGAGCATGTTTGGGATGCTCTGGATTGACGTGTACGTCAGCGTGTTCCAGTTCCCGCCAATATCCAGCAACTTTTTACAAATCAAATCAAATACTATTTGTCATATGCCCTGAATAAAACAGGTGTAGATGCTTACTTACAACACCATAACCAACAATGCAGTTTTAAGACAAATAAGTGCTAAGTAAAAAATAGATAAGTAAAAAATAGATAAGTAAGAAATAGATAAGTAAAAAATCAAAATCAAAAATAATTAAAGAGCAGCAGTAAAATAACAGTAGCGAGGCTATATACAGGGGGTACTGGTACAGAGTCAATGTGGAGGCTATATACAGGGGGTACTGGTACAGAGTCAATGTGGAGGCTATATACAGGGGGTACTGGTACAGAGTCAATGTGGAGGCTATATACAGGGTATTACGGTACAGAGTCAATGTGGAGGCTATATACAGGGGTACTGGTACAGAGTCAATGTGGAGGCTATATACGGGGGGTACCGGTACAGAGTCAATGTGGAGGCTATATACAGGGGGTACCGGTACAGAGTCAATGTGGAGGCTATATACAGGGGGTACTGGTACAGAGTCAATGTGGAGGCTTTATACAAGGGGTACTGGTACAGAGTCAATGTGGAGGCTATATACAGGAGGTACTGGTACAGAGTCAATGTGGAGGCTATATACAGGGGGTACTGGTACAGAGTCAATGTGGAGGCTATATACAGGGGGTACTGGTACAGAGTCAATGTGGAGGCTATATACAGGGGGTACTGGTACAGAGTCAGTGTGGAGGCTATATACAGGGGGTACTGGTACAGAGTCAATGTGGAGGCTATATACAGGGGTACTGGTACAGAGTCAATGTGGAAGATATACACAGGTGGTACTGGTACAGAGTCAATGTGGAGGCTATATACAGGGGTACTGGTACAGAGTCAATGTGGAGGCTATATACAGGGGTACCGGTACAGAGTCAATGTGGAGGCTATATACAGGGGGTACTGGTACAGAGTCAATGTGGAGGCTATATACAGGGGGTACTGGTACAGAGTCAATGTGGAGGCTATATACAGGGGGTACCAGTACAGAGTCAATGTGGAAGATATACACAGGTGGTACTGGTACAGAGCCAATGTGCGGGAGAACAGGTTAGTTGAGGTAATTGAGGTAATATGTACATGTAGGTATGTAGGTATGTAGTTTGTGGCTGCTTTGCGTGATTTATTGTTGTCTCTACCTTCTTGCCATTTGTGCTGTTGTCTGAGCCCAATAATGTTTTGTCCCATGGTTTGTGCTGCTACCATGTTGAGCTGCTGCCATGTTGTGTAGCTACCATGTTGTTGTCATGTTGTGTTGCTACCATGCTGTGTTCATGTGTTTGTCACGTTCTGACCATAGTTCTTTTTCTATTTTCTTTGTTTTAGTGTGGTCAGGGCGTGAGTTGGGTGGGCAGTCTATGTTTTCTGTTTCTATGTGGGGTTTCTTGTTTGGCCTGATATGGTTCTCAATCAGAGGCAGGTGTTAGTCATTGTCTCTGATTGGGAACCATATTTAGGTAGCCTGTTTTCTGTTGTGGTTTGTGGGTGGTTGTTTTCAGTCTTTGTGTAGCTGCACCAGATAGAACTGTTTCGGTTGGCGTTGTTGTTTTGTCATTTGAAGTGTACCGTTTTTGATGATTATGAAATTAAGATGAACACTAACCACGCTGCGCTTTGGTCCTCTCCTTCTTCCACCGATGACAACCGTTAGTGTTGCTGTCTTGCTATGTCGCTGTCTTAGGTCTCTCTTTATGTAGTGCTGTGTTGTCTTAGGTCTCTCTTTATGTAGTGCTGTGTTGTCTTAGGTCTCTCTTTATGTAGTGCTGTGTTGTCTCTTGTCATGATCTGTGTTTTGTCCTATATTTTCATTATTTAAAAATTTTTAAATCCCAGCCTCTGTCCACGCAGGAAGTGTTTTGCCTTTTGGTAGGCCATCATAAATAATAATTTGGTAGCTAAATAAAGATTTTTTTTAAAAACGGGGAAAAAACAGAGTTAAAGTGACTGCACAGATAATTAACAGACGGTGGCAGAAGCATTATGTTCAAAATAAGTTACAAATGAAGTGAAAAAACACACAATAGCACAATTGGTTAGGAGACAGTAAACCGGCAGCCATCTCCTCTGGCACCAGTCATTGAAGAGGAGTGGGACAACATTCCACAGTCCACAATCAACAGCCTGATCAACTCTATGTGAAGGAGATGTTTCACGCTGCAGGAGGCAAATGGTGGTCACACCAGATACTGACTGGTTTTCTGATCCACACCCCTACTTTTTATTAAGTTACTGTATCTGTGACCAACAGATGCATATTTGTATTCCCAGTCATATGAAATCCATTGATTAGGGCCTAATGAATTTATTTAAATTAACTGATTTCCTTATATGAACTGTAACTCGGTAAAATCTTTGAAATGGTCACATATTCTGTTCATATTTTTGCTCAGTATAGTTTAATGATTTCGTATGTCCCTTTAATTCACCAGAAGGTATTAGGCAAATGTGTAGTTTCAATATGACTCAACTATAATCCTTTAGGTTTAGGATAAAGAAGAAAAACACTTTTACGACACTTGAAATCCCTGAAGCTATTTTCTAACCCCACACAGTGTAATTTCAGCAGTGGAGGCTGGTGGGAGGAATTATAGGAGGACATGCTGATTAGAATGGAATAAATAAAAAACACATTTTTTTTGACTCCGTTACATTAATTCCATTCCAGCCATTACAATGAGCCCGTCCTCCGATTGCTCCTCCCACAAGCCTCCACTGAATTTGAGTCTGTGTTGTGGGGTAGCTAGTCATGAGGAGCTAGTCATGTGCCCTGCTGCACATCTGTAAACTTCATGTGTGATGTGAACTCCCCCTGCTTAACTGTGACTATAGTCTTATTGTATATCCCACACTGCGGAGAGAGAGAGGGACACCTGACCACTGTGACTGAGACAAAATTAAGAAAGTTCTTGACTATGTACAGACTCAGTGAGCATTGCTATTGAGAGAGGCTGCCATAGGCAGACTTGGCTCTCAAGGGAAGACAAGCTATGTGCACACTGCCCACAAAATGAGGTGGAAACTGTGCTGCACTCCCTAACCTCCTGCCAAATGTACAACTATATAAGATACACATATTTCCCACAGACCCATAAATAATTTGGGAAAAAAAGTCTAAGATTGATACACTCTCATATATGTTAGGTGAAATACCCCAATGTGCAATCACAGCAGCAAGATGTGTGGCCTGTTGCCATGAGGAAAGGGCAACCAGTGGAGTACACACAATATCGTAAATACCACCAAAATGTATCTGTTTATTTATCATCCCCTACTATTCGTACTACAACTATTAGTACATTACTAAAACACTGTAGATAGCTGCTATTATAACACTTGATGTCTTTATCATTTTCAAACCTGTTTACTGTTAATCTCTAACAGTTTGTTGTTGAACTTGTCTTTGTTTCTTCTCACTTGTGTTCATTGTTTATTTCACTTGCTTTGGCAATGTAAACACGTTTCCCATGCCAATAAAGCCCGTTGAAATTGAATTGAAAGAGGGAGAGAGAGAGACCCCACTACGCAGTCAGGGGCCAGAGAGAGAGAGAGAGAGAGAGAGACCCCACTACACAGTCAGGAGGCCAGAGAGAGAGAGAGAGAGAGAGACCCCACTACACAGTCAGGGGGCCAGAGAGAGAGAGAGAGAGAGCTAGAGAGAGAGACACGTTTACCATGCCAATAAACTGAAATTGAACAGTCAGGAGGCCAGAGAGAGAGAGAGAGAGAGAGACCCCACTACTCAGTCAGGGGGCCAGAGAGAGAGAGAGAGAGAGAGAGACCCCACTACACAGTCAGGAGGCCAGAGAGAGGGAGAGAGAGAGACCCCACTACACAGTCAGGGGGCCAGAGAGAGAGAGAGAGAGAGAGAGACCCCACTACACAGTCAGGAGGCCAGAGAGAGAGAGAGAAACCCCACTACACAGTCAGGGGGCCAGAGAGAGAGCGAGAGAGAGAGAGACCCCACTACACAGTCAGGAGGCCAGAGAGAGAGCCAGAGAGAGAGAGAGAGAGAGAAACCCCACTACACAGTCAGGGGGCCAGAGAGAGAGAGAGAGAGAGAGACCCCACTACACAGTCAGGGGGCCAGAGAGAGAGAGAGAGACCCCACTACACAGTCAGGGGGCCAGAGAGAGAGAGAGAGACCCCACTACACAGTCAGGGGGCCAGAGAGAGAGAGAGAGAGAGAGAGATACCCCACTACACAGTCAGGGGGCCAGAGAGAGAGAGAGAGAGAGAGAGAGACCCCACTACACAGTCAGGGGGCCAGGGGCAGAGAGAGAGAGAGAGACCCCACTACACAGTCAGGGGGCCAGAGAGAGAGAGAGAGAGACCCCACTACACAGTCAGGGGGCCAGAGAGAGGAGAGAGAGAGAGAGAGAGACCCCACTACACAGTCAGGGGGCCAGAGAGAGAGAGAGAGAGAGAGAGAGAGAGACCCCACTATACAGTCAGGGGGCCAGAGAGAGAGAGAGAGAGACCCCACTACACAGTCAGGGGGCCAGAGAGAGGAGAGAGAGAGACCCCACTACACAGTCAGGGGGCCAGAGAGAGAGAGAGAGAGAGACCCCACTACACAGTCAGGGGGCCAGAGAGAGAGAGAGAGAGAGACCCCACTACACAGTCAGGGGGCCAGAGAGAGAGAGAGAGACCCCACTACACAGTCAGGGGGCCAGAGAGAGGGAGAGAGAGAGACCCCACTACACAGTCAGGGGGCCAGAGAGAGGGAGAGAGAGAGAGCTATTTCCCTTGCTTTGGCAATGTAAACACGTTTACCATGCCAATAAAGCCCGTTGAAATTGAATTGAATTGAATTGAAAGAGGGAGAGAGAGAGAGAGAGAGAGAGAGCGAAAGAGACAGAGAGACCCCACTTCACAGTTAGGGGGCCAGAGAGAGAGAGATTGAATTGAATTGATAGAAAAAGAGAGCTATTTCACTTGATTTGGCAATGTAAATATATGTTTCCCATGCCAATAAAGCACTTTGTTTTCCAAAGGAAGCTGGCCCTGTGCCACAGCCGGAAGCATTGCTTTAGTGTCTCATGGAGGAGCTTTAACGCAAATCAGCATGACAACCCTGGAATGGAATGCAAAGCTTTTTTTGTTTCACAGGGAGATAATGTTAAATGGTAACTAAATGCAACTGATTCCCATGTGTTTTTTGAAGTCTTAAAATGTGGAATGTTCAGTTTTGGGGATGAGGCCTAGATTTAGATGTATATCTTGTTCAGCCTGTAAATGAGATCTGACGCTTATTGTGTGCTATACATGTGGCTATATGTCACATAGGGATTATATGGTTAGATGTAAAGATGCCTGGATAGAAATATGATCCTGAGTGTGTTTAGACATCAGGACAAAAACACTGGGCTGGAATAAAACCAATCAAATGTGTGCCTCTCCCTCTGTGCATCGCTACTGGATGGCATTGGGCCAAGGCTCTTCAGGCAAGCAAATAATGTCTGTGAGCTGTGCAGCCAGCCCTTAATACGCCCAGAACGAAGTCTGCCTGCCTAAGAAAGGTCAGTCACTGGACACGCTCTCTCTCTCTCTCTCTCTCTCTCTCTCTCTCTCTCTCCCTCTCTCTCTCTCTCTCTCTCTCTCTCTCTCTCTCTCTCTCTCTCTCTCTCTCTCTCTCTCTCTCTCTCTCTCTCTCCTCCCTCCTCCCTCCCTCCCTCCCTCCCTCCCTCCCTCCCTCCCTCCCTCCCTCCCTCCCTTTCTCTCCGTAGGGCTGTCTGGCAGGCTGCCAAGAGCCAGAGCAGATAGAAATCCGCCTGCGTCCTAAATGGCACCCTAGTTCACTACTTTTCCCCAGTTTGCTATATGGACCCTGGTCAAAAGTAGTGCACATTTTGGACGGAACTCCCACTCACCTCACAGGCTGGGCTGTGTTAGGGCCTTACCTCCCGCTCTGCTGTTCTGCTGCTGTGCTCTGGCTGAGGGATTACATACAGTACTGCTACCAGGAACTATTTATCTGGAGAAGTGTTGGAATACGCAGGTCGCTCAGGGGTGGGAGGGTGCCTCGTTCAAAGTGTGTCACAAATAGGCTGTAACTTATTGGCTGTGGGGCGGTGGAGCTCCGTCAATCTTGACATTTAGAGTCAGGCCCCGAAGGCTCTCTCTCTCTGTCAGCCTCTCGCTAACATTATTATTGCCTTCCCAGCTGACATCAAACGTTTTCCACAACTTTAGAGAACGTTCCCTGAAGAGTCTCGTTAGGTCACCTAATGTTTTCATATGAATGATCCAGCGACATGCAAGAACTGTTTCCAAGAGACCATTCCTTTAATGCTTAACAGAACTTAGCCAGAATGTGGTTACCATGTTCTAGAATATTAAATATTCTGTTCTCGACAAGTTTCATGGGAACGGTGCAAGAACATTCCTGTGTACAGTTTTTTAAGGGTTGGGAGAATATTCCATCAACGTCCCACCAAATATACACAGAACACTGTTGCCATGTTCTAAGAATATAAAATATTAATGTTCTAGAATCTTTCCATGGGAACGTTGCAAGAACATTCCTGTGTATCAGTCATCAAGATGTTGCCCTTGATGGTATACATATTTTCAAGCATAGTGGTGGTTGCATCATGTAATGGGTATGCTTGTAATCGTTAAGGACTGGGGAGTTTTTCAGGATAAAAAGAAACGTAATGGAGCCAAGCACAGGCAAAATCCTAGAGAAAAACCTGTTTCAGTCTGCTTTCCACCAGACACTGGGAGATGAATTCACCTTTCAGCAGGATAATAACATAAACACAAGGCCAAATCTACATTGGAGTTGCTTACCAAGAAGACAACAAATGTTCCCGGGTGGCTGAGTTACAGTTTTGACTTAAACCTACTTTAAAAGCTATGGAAAGACCTGAAAATGGTTGTCTAGCAATGATCAACAACCAATACTTTTTTAAAGAATAATTGGCAAATGTTGCACAATCCATGTGTGGAAAGCTCTTTGAGACCCAGAAAAACTCACAGCTGTAATCGCTGCCAAAGGTGCTTCTACAAAGTATTGACTCAGGGTTGTGAATACTGAAGTAAATTAGATATTTCTGTACGACATTTTTTATACATTTCAAACCTTTCTAAGAACATGTTTTCACTTTGTCATTATGGGGTATTGTGTGTAGATAGGTGAGACATTTTTTTATGTAATCCATTTTGAATTCAAGGTGTAACACAACAAAATGTGAAATAAATCAAGTGGTACAAATACTGTGGCACAAGGTGCTGTATCTAGTGTTCTATATCCTGAGCTCTGCTACTCACACTCAGAGTCCATCCCACCTATCATGAGCTCTTTAATCACACCCCTCTGTTACTCTGTCCATCCCACCTATCATGAGCTCTTTAATCCCACCCCTCTGCTACTCTCTGTCCAGCCCACCTATCATGAGCTTTTTAATCCCACCCCTCTGCTACTCTGTCCATCCCACCTTTCATGAGCTCTTTAATCCCACCCCTCTGCTACTCTGTCCATCCCACCTATCATGAGCTCTTTAATCCCACCCCTCTGCTACTCTGTCCATCCCGCCTATCATGAGCTCTTTAATCCCACCCCTCTGCTACTCGCAGTCCATCCCAACTATCATGAGCTCTTTAATCCCACCCCTCTGCTACTCTGTCCATCCCGCCTATCATGAGCTCTTTAATCCCACCCCTCTGTCCAGCAGTCCATCCCAACTATCATGAGCTCTTTAATCCCACCCCTCTGCTACTCTGTCCATCCCGCCCATGAGCTCTTTAATCCCACCCCCTCGCAGTCCATCCCAACTATCATGAGCTTTTAATCCCACCCCTCTGCCACTTGCAGTCCATCCCACCTATCATGAGCTCTTTAATCCCACCCCTCTGCTACTCTCTGTCCATCCCACCTATCATGAGCTCTTTAATCCCACCCCTCTGCTACTCTGTCCATCCCGCCTATCATGAGCTCTTTAATCCCACCCCTCTGTTACTCGCAGTCCATCCCAACTATCATGAGCTCTTTAATCCCACCCCTCTGCTACTCTGTCCATCCCGCCTATAGTGAGCTCTTTAATCCCACCCCTCTGTTACTCGCAGTCCATCCCAACTATCATGAGTTTTTAATCCCACCCCTCTGCCACTTGCAGTCCATCCCACCTATCATGAGCTCTTTAATCCCACCCCTCTGCTACTCTCTGTCCATCCCACCTATCATGAGCTCTTTAATCCCACCCCTCTGCTACTCTCTGTCCATCCCACCTATCATGAGCTCTTTAATCCCACCCTTCTGCTACTCGCAGTCCATCCCACCTATCATGAGCTCTTTAATCCCAACCCTTTGCTACTCACAGTCCATCCCACCTATCATGAGCTCTTTAATCCCAACCCTCTGCTACTCTGTCCATCCCACCTATCATGAGCTCTTTAATCCCACCCCTCTGCTACTCTCTGTCCATCCCACCTATCCTGAGCTCTTTAATCCCACCCCCCTGTTACTCTGTCCATCCCACCTATCATGAGCTCTTTAATCCCACCCCCTGCTACTCTGTCCATCCCACCTATCATGAGCTCTTTAATCCCACCACTCTGCTACTCGCAGTCCATCCCACCTATAATGAGCTCCTTAATCCATCCCATCCCGCCTATCATGAGCTCTTTAATCCCACCCCTCTGCTACTCGCAGTCCATCCCACCTATCATGAGCTCTTTACTCCCACCCGTGTGCTACTCGCAGTCCATCCCACCTATCATGAGCTCTTTAATCCCACACCTCTGCTACTCGCAGTCCATCCCACCTATCATGAGCTCTTTAATCCCACCCTTGTGCTACTCGCAGTCCATCCCGCCTATCATGAGCTCTTTAATCCCACACCTCTGCTACTCGCAGTCCATCCCACCTATCATGAGCTCTTTAATCCCACCCTTGTGCTACTCGCAGTCCATCCCACCTATCATGAGCTCTTTAATCCCACCCCTGTGCTACTCGCAGTCCATCCCACCTATCATGAGCTCTTTAATCCCACCCCTCTGCTACTCTGTCCATCCCACCTATCATGAGCTCTTTAATCCCACCCCTCTGCTACTCGCAGTCCATCCCACCTATCATGAGCTCTTTAATCCCACCCCTCTGCTACTCTGTCCATCCCACCTATCATGAGCTCTTTAATCCCACCCCTCTGCTACTCGCAGTCCATCCCACCTATCATGAGCTCTTTAATCCCACCCCTCTGCTACTCGCAGTCCATCCCACCTATCATGAGCTCTTTAATCCCACCCTTGTGCTACTCGCAGTCCATCCCACCTATCATGAGCTCTTTAATCCCACCCCTGTGCTACTCGCAGTCCATCCCACCTATCATGAGCACTTTAATCCCACCCCTGTACTACTCTGTCCATCCCACCTATCATGAGCTCTTTAATCCCACCCCTCTGCTACTCTGTCCATCCCACCTATCATGAGCTCTTTAATCCCACCCCTGTGCTACTCGCAGTCCATCCCACCTATCATGAGCTCTTTAATCCCACCCCTCTGCTACACGCAGTCCATCCCACC
The DNA here is from genome assembly GCF_018296145.1 of Oncorhynchus tshawytscha. Taxonomy (NCBI): domain Eukaryota; kingdom Metazoa; phylum Chordata; class Actinopteri; order Salmoniformes; family Salmonidae; genus Oncorhynchus; species Oncorhynchus tshawytscha. The sequence goes on from NC_056437.1 coordinate 8,250,529, forward strand.
TTTCATGACCTCTTTAATCCCACCCCTCTGCTACTCGCAGTCCATTCCACCTATCATGAGCTCTATAATCCCAACCCTTTGCTACTCACAGTCCTTCCCACCTATCCTGAGCTCTTTAATCCCACCCCCCTGTTACTCTGTCCATCCCACCTATCATGAGCTCTTTAATCCCACCCCTCTGCTAGTCACAGTCCATGTGAATTTACGTATGCTCTCTCTAATTCTCTCTTTCTCTCTTTCTTTCTCTCTCTTGGAGGATCCGAGCCCCAGGACCATGCCTCAGGACTACCTGACATGATGACTCCTTGCTGTCCCCAGTCCACCTGGCTGTGCTGCTGCTCCAGTTTCAACGGTTCTGCCTGTGATTATTATTATTTGGCCATGCTGGTCATTTATGAACATTTGAACATCTTGGCCATGTTCTGTTATAATCTCCACCCGGCACAGCCAGAAGAGGACTGGCCACCCCACATAGCCTGGTTCCTCTCTTGGTTTCTTCCTAGGTTTTGGCCTTTCTAGGGAGTTTTTCCTAGCCACCGTGCTTCTACAACTGCATTGCTTGCTGTTTGGGGTTTTAGGCTGGGTTTCTGTACAGCACTTTGAGATATCAGCTGATGTATGAAGGGCTATATAAATACATTTGATTTGATTTGATGGCTAGAAAGGCTGGGTTTGATGTTGATCGCCAAACGAACAAGGAGAGGAGCCGACCTTGATCCCCAACCTTGTCAGCTCGGGGATTCGTTCCAGTAACCTTTCTTTGCCCAACGCTCTAACCGCCAGGCTACCTGCCGCCACACATTTTTTATTTTATGTGCTATGCGTTTCGCCAGGAATAGTGCAATCAGACCTTCTTGCTGAACACCAGATAGTAAAAATTATTTATAGGAGTAGTTAAAACATGCTAATAATGGATCTTTGAGGACATACACATTTTTTAGGACATCAAGCCCTGGGGTTTTTCTGGACTGGAATGATTTAATTGCCTCAAGAAGTTCGTCCTCTGTAAGTTGGCCTTCACACAGGTCTTAATTAAGGTGTTAATTTTACATGATTATTTTTAGGAAATAAATCCTTACAGTTAACATCATTCAGTGGAGATGGAGGAGACTGAAAAGAAAACCTTTGTTTAAAATATTTTGCTTCCTCTTTCAAAATATAATTTGCTGAATCGTGTATGACTTCGTCATTTGTAACGAGTTTCTGTAAATCATTTTTGGAATAATTTTGATGTTGACGTTTTTCATCCAGTTCGCTTTTTTTTTGTAGTAAATTGCACTTGATCGTTCTTGAATAGGTTTCTCCAGTTCTTTTTGTTTTTCCTAACTTATTCTGTGCCTCTATCGTACAGTTGTTATTGCTACCTGTGCTATTAGTTCCTCTATTTCCTTAGTCTCATCTCTTTTGACAGAAACTGAATTTGTTTTAAAGATGAGTATTGAATTGAATGGCTTCTAAAGGTGCGTTTGAAAGTATCCCATACAACAAGGGGATTGGTATTTAAGCCTCCATAGGTTCTAATGTGTCCATGATAGTTGTGATCTCCTTAAATGCATGAGGGTGATAGTTTGTAGTGTGATTTCCTTTATGGTCCATTGAAGTACTCAAAACCGTGTTATAATCTTCCAAAAATAATAATAGGCTTGTTTGTTGATTCTGATAGATTCTTATAAATAATTTAGAGGATGTGTGGATCATTATTTGGACTGTATAGATTAATGAGACAGTGTTTATTTATCGTCCACTAGCATTTTGAAAAGGATTGGAACGTATACGCATGGCGTCAGGAAGCACGTGCAGAAGGTATGTTTAATGATAAGAAGGGTAGATAACAAAAACAGGAGAAGAGTATTGAATGTGACAAAAAGCAAAATACTGCCTGAACACAGACGCTACTGTGGGCTAAATAAAGGGAGAGTAATCAAGGTGATGATGAGGTTCAGATGTGCGCAACAACAATGAGGAGCAGGTGTGCATAATGATGATTGCCAGGACCAGTGGTTAGTAGACCTCCCCCCGAGACGCGTGGCTCCAGCCGCAGGACAACGCCGGCAAAGGGGGGAGGCCCCGAGAGTGAGGAGAGGGCCGTTCCGGATAGCGAAGATGGGGTCCAGGATGCCGGCCGCCGGGACCCAACAGCTCTCCTCTGGGCCGCACCCCACCCAGTCCACCAGGTACTGAAGCCGACCCCCACAACGCCGGCGTCACAGGTTCAATCAATGTCAAGGGGAGGAGGAGGGTTGTCGCGGGGGACGGCACCAGGCAGGGGATCAGGAACCAATGGCCTGAGGAGTGCAACATGAAAAGATCCAGTAGTTGATGGGGAGTTGTTCATGGTTGAGAGCCAGACGCGAACACCAGGATGGAACACATAAGCTTCACTGCGGTGGTGGTCCACCTGCTCCTTCTTGTGGGGACAACGCGTTGGCGCCTCACATGAGCAGTGATCCAAACCTCCACTGCGCGCCAGAACCACTGGTCCACCGGAGGGGTTTTGGTCTGGCTCGGGGTCCATGGGACCAGGGCCAGCTGATATGCCAGGATGTACTGGAGTTAGCCTGGTGGAGGAGTGACAAAGTGAGTACTGGGCATACTCTGCCCAGGGAATGAACCGGGCCCACTCCCCCTGCCGGTCCTGGCACTGACTCCTAAGGAACCTCCCCAGCTCCTTGTTGGTCCTCTCCACCTGCCTGTTGGACTGAGTCCAGTACCCAGTTGTGAGGCTTGCATTTTCTCCGAGCTTCTCCATGAAGGCTCTCCATACCCGCAACGTGAATTGGGGGCAACGGTCGGAGACGATAGGGCTGTAGGGAGACCAGAGAGAGGGATACAACGGCAGGATTTGGAGAATCTGTCCACAACAACCATAACAGTGGTGAAACCATCAGATGTGGGAACATTAGTAACATAATCTATGGCAGATGGGACCAAGGCACGGAAGGGGAAGGAGTTTCCCTGCTGGAGCGTGCCAGGGAGATTTGGTTTGGGCACATTGGAGCAGTTGACGTAGCGGGCGACATCTTGCGCCAAGTTGGGCCACCAGTACTTTACAGAGATGGATTGAATGGTGCGGGCGATACCTGGGTCTCCAGCTGCAAGGGATGTGTGTGCCCAGGTCAACAGCCATTCCCTTACCTACGTGGGGATGTAGGTGTGCTCCCGAGGGCAGATAGCAGGCGCGGGTTCCTCCCTCTCCAGCACGGGGACAACGATTCGGGAGGGTGGAATGAAGGACTGGAACCTCTCCCGAATTGTGGCTTTGATGTTCTTTGAGCCTGGGCAATATGACAGGGTGAAGAAAATCTTGTGAAGAAAAGGGCCCACCTTGCTTGGAGCGGGTTCAGCCGCCTCACTGTCTGCATGTACTCCAGGTTCCGATGGACTGAAGCATCCACCACCCACCACCAAGGGTAGCGTAGGACTCATCGGCTGCAGGACTCCACACCAACTCACAGGACGTACAAGAATGTTCAAAGCTGTCATCAAGACAAGACTTTGAAGAATCTCAAATACAAAACATATTTGGATTTGTTCAATACTTTTTTGGTTACTACATGATTCCATATGTGTTATTTCATAGTTCTGACGTCTTCACTATTATTCTGCAATGTACAAAATAGTAAAATAAAGAAAAACCCTTGAATGAGTAGGTGTGTCCAATCTTTTCACTGGTACTGTATATAAAGTGAAATATTGGGATATAAACTCAAAATTGAATATATTTCAACTCTATATCTGACATGGTATATATATATCTGACATACCTCTTTCCCTACTGTATTTATTTATTTTACTTATTTATTTTGCTCCTTTGCACCCCATTATTTTTATCTCTACTTTGCACATTCTTCCACTGCAAATCTACCATTCCAGTGTTTTACTTGCTATATTGTATTTACTTCGCCACCATGGCCTTTTTTTTGCCTTTACCTCCCTTATCTCACCTCATTTGCTCACATCGTATATAGACTTGTTATACTGTATTATTGACTGTGTGTTTGTTTTATTCCATGTGTAACTCTGTGTCGTTGTATGTGTCGAACTGCTTTGCTTTATCTTGACCAGGTCGCAATTGTAAATGAGAACTTGTTCTCAACTTGCCTACCTGGTTAAATAAAGGTGAAATAAAAAATATAAAAAATGGTACAGGTATATCGTTTTTTAAAGCCCATAACCATGTGTGTGAGGTGAGGTGTATACTTTTGTTTCAAAGTAGATTTGTTTAAGACTACCCAGAATCCCTGTGTGGCGCTGATTTAGCCCACTGCAGAAAAATAAGTAAATAAATAAGTTTCAACATCATTGTAAAGACCTCTTTTGACAAAGTCATTTCTGAAGATTCACATTTATTTAATGTGATCAGTGATTCATTTAATCATGGCAAGGCGACTGGGAACATGATCGAATACAAACAGTGTAGTTATTCCCTCCACAAGGCAATCAAACAAGCAAAGCGTCAGTATAGAGACAAAGTAGAGTCGCAATTCAACTGCTGAAACGAGACGTACAGTTGAAGTCGGAAGTTTACATACACTTAAGGTTGGAGTCATTAAAACTCGTTTGTCGGGATCTGCCAGTCGGCCAGGATCCGCCAGTCAGCCAGGATCCGCCAGTCAGCCAGGATCTGCCAGATCTGCCAGTCAGCCAGACTCTTCCAGATCTGCCAGCCGCCAGTCTGCCCAGCGCAGCCAGTGCCGCCAGTCTGCCCAGCGCCGTCAGTCTGCCCAGCGCCGCCAGTCTGCCCAGCGCCGCCAGTGCCGCCAGTCTGCCCAGCGCAGCCAGTCTGCCCAGCACCGCCAGTCTGCCCAGCGCCGCAAATGCCGCCAGTCTGCCCAGCGCCGCAAGTGCCGCCAGTCTGCCCAGCGCCGCAAGTCTGCCCAGCGCCGCCAGTGCCGCCAGTCTGCCCAGCGCAGCCAGTCTGCCCAGCGCTGCCAGAGCCTTTCGCCTCTCCAGCGCTGCCGGAGTCTCCCGCCTATCTAGCACTGCCAGAGCCTTCCTCATCTCCAGCGCTGTCGGAGTCTTCCGCTTGTTCAGCACTGCAGGAGCCTTTCTCCTCTCCTGCGCTGCCGGAGTCTCCCGCCTGTTCAGCGCTGCCAGAGCCTTCCTCCTCTACAGCGCTGCTGGAGTCTCCTGCCTGTTCAGCGCAGCCAGAGCTGCCAGCCTATATGAAGCAGCCAGAGCTGTCAGTCTGCATGGAGCAGCCAGAGCTGTCAGTCTGCATGGAGCAGCCAGAGCTGTCAGTCTGCATGAAGCAGCCAGAGCTGTCAGTCTGCATGAAGCAGCCAGAGCTGCCAGTCTGCAAGGAGCTGCCAGTCTGCAAGGAGCTGCCAGTCTGTAAGAAGCCGCCGGAGCTGTCAGCCTATATGGAGCAGCCAGAGCCGCCAGTCAGCGTAGAGCAGCCAGAGCCGCCAGTCAGCATGGAGCAGCCAGATCCGTCAGTCTGCCAGGATCCGCCAGTCAGCCAGACTCTTCCAGATCCGCCAGTCAACCAGACCCTTCCAGATCCGCCAGTCAACCAGACTCTTCCAGATCCGCCAGTCAACCAGACTCTTCCAGATCCGCCAGTCAACCAGACTCTTCCAGATCCGCCAGTCAGCCGGGATCTGCCAGAACTGCCAGTCGGCCGGGATCTGCCAGTCGGCCAGGATCCGCCAGTCAGCCAGGATCCGCCAGTCAGCCAGGATCTGCCAGATCTGCCAGTCAGCCAGACTCTTCCAGATCTGCCAGTCAGCCAGACTCTTCCAGATCTGCCAGTCAGCCAGATTCTTCCAGATCTGCCAGTCAACCAGACTCTTCCAGATCTGCTAGTCAACCAGACTCTTCCAGATCTGCTAGTCAACCAGACTCTTCCAGATCCGCCAGTCAACCAGACTCTTCCAGATCCGCCAGTCAACCAGACTCTTCCAGATCCGCCAGTCAACCAGACTCTTCCAGATCCGCCAGTCAACCAGACTCTCACTCCCGAGCTTCCCCTCAGTCCCGAGCTTCCCCTCAGTCCCGAGCTTCCCCTCAGTCCCGAGCTTCCCCTCAGTCCCGAGCTGCCCCTCAGTCCCGAGCTGCCCCTCAGTCCCGATCTGCTCCTCAGTCCAGTGGGGTTCTGGGTGAGGACTACTAGGCCATGGTCGGCGGCGAGGGTGGACTTTCCAGGGACACGCGGAGGAGGGACTAAGACATTGATTGAGTGGGGTCCACATCCCGCGCCGGAGCCGCCAACATGGACAGACGCCCACCCGGACCCTCCCTATTGTTTTGAGGTGCGTCCGGGAGTCCGCACCTTAGGGGGGTTCTGTCACGCCCTGGTCAAAGTATATGGTGTTTGTCTTTATTTATTTGGTCAGGCCAGGGTGTGGCATGGGTTTTTGTATGTGGTGTGTATGTATTGGGATTGCAGATTAGTGGGGTGTTCTAGTTAAGTCTATGGCTGTCTGAAGTGGTTCTCAATCAGAGGCAGGTGTTTATCGTTGTCTCTGATTGGGAACCATATTTAGGCAGCCATATTCTTTGAGTGTTTCGTGGGTGATTGTCCTTAGTGTCGTTGTTCCTGTCTCTGTGTTAGTTTTCACAAGTATAGGCTGTTTCGGTTTTCGTTACGTTCATTACGTTCTTTGTTTTTGTAGTGTTTGTATTGATTCGTGGTTTACGTTTGTTTATTAAACATGGATCGCAATCTACACGCCACATTTTGGTCCGACTCTCCTTCACCACAAGAGAACCGTTACAGCCACTTTAATAATGTTTGCATATCCTACATTACTCATCTCATATGTATATACTGTATTTTATACCATCTATTGCATCTTGCCTATGGCGCACAGCCATCGCACATCCATCGCACATGAGTAATGTATTTATATGTACATATTCCAGCCCCTTACATTGTGTGTATAAGGTAGTCGTTGTGAATTTGTTAGATATTACTTGTTAGATATTACTGCACTGTCAGAACTGGAAGCACAAGCATTTCGCTACACTTGCATTAACATCTGCTAACCATGTGTATGTGACCAATAAAATGTGATTTGATTGATTAACCCTGTTAATGGAACTCTCATTTTAATACGGTGAAACTTGAGTTTGCAAGAAAGACATTTCCCTGTACTTGTGCATGTGACATTAAAACTTGAAACTTACTTTAAAAAAAACTATTCTAATAGTAAAATCAGGGTGTAAACTCAGGTGAGCTGGTTCTACTCTGTTTGGCATTATCTGGTGTTTTGTGTTGGAAAACTGAGCGGGTCGAGCAAAACACGTCAACCCTGTTCCTGATAGACTAGAAAATATTTTAGCAATGTTTTAGAAATTGCTTTTTGTTGTTGCTGTGAAGATGGCATTCATTGACCACTCCCTGTTTCACACAACAAGCTTCCATTCCCCCTGTCACAAGGGGATTTATGGATGATTTAAGATGAAATCGTCAACCCTGTTACGGTCAACCCTGGTAAAAGAGATCAAATAGATTTCACCTAATTTTAACATTCTGTCATAAATAGCACAAGTTCACAAAAAACATGTCTTCCCAAGTTACACTGTTAAAAATAGGTGAAATCAACAACAACAAAATCTCCCAAGTTACACTTCTCAAAAAGCATCCGCAGTTGTTTACATTAGGTCCCATGGGTCAAAGGTCATGTACACTGCAGTGTGTTTATACAATGTCTCTTTCTGTTTACTGGGGGTGTGATGTTTTTCCAAATGTTTGGAAGCTTGTCATCTCTTAACATATTTCACACTGCCACATTCAAGGAGCAGAAGACTCATTTGGACGCTTGTAAGAAATCCTGCTACGCCCTCCGACAAACCATCAAACAGGCAAAGCATCAATACAGGAGTAAAATCAAATCCTACGACACTGACTCTGAAGCTCGTCGGATGTGGCAGGGGCTTGCAAACTATCACGGATCACAAAAGGAATCCCAGCCGCGAGCTGCCCAGTGACGTAAGCCTACCAGACGAGCTAAAGGTGTTTTATGTTCGCTTCGAGGCAAGCAACTAAGTAATCAATCTCTCCGTAGCCGATGTGAGTAAGACGTTTAAACAGGTTAAAGTACAGGGGGCGACAAGAGGGGAAACCAGGTTTCTGGGTCGCTGCTCCAGCAATGCAGCACCATCTGTAAAACAGCATCGACATCCTGTTGCGTACTTCTTATTCAGTTGAAGTGTTAACTGGGTCGTTCCACAAAAATACTGCCTCTTGATATTTTAAGTAGAAATTGTGCACCAATATTGAATTTTAAATGCCCTTTATATTAAATAGTCCCCTTTAATATGGATCACATGAACAGATCAATAAATCAGATTTGTAATGTAAATAAAGACTTGCTAAAATGCCAAGATTAAGCATTTTGACATTTTCCTTCATGCACCATCTGTGACTTCTAGGAAGACTTTAACCCACTTAACCCCAACATTTCTCCTAAGTTATCACCATCATTGTAAAGCCCTAGTTGACTTCCCGAGTGGCGCAACGGTCTAAAGTGCTTGAGGCGTCACTACAGATCTGGGTTCGATCCCGGGCTGTGTTGCAGCCAGCCGTGACCGGGAGACCCATGAGGCGACACCCAATTGGCCCAGCGTCGTCTGGGTTAGGGGGCTGGGTTGGCCGGCCAGGTTGTCCTTGTCCAATCGGGATTTAGCGACTCCTGTGGCGGTCCCGGGAGCCTGCAGGGTGATTTCGGTTGCCAGTTGGACAGTGTTTCCTCTGACACATTGTTGCGACTGGCTTCCGGGTTAAGGGAGCAGTGTGTCAAGAAGCAGTGCGGCTTGGCGGGGTCGTGTTTCGGAGGACACATTGGCTATCGACCTTCGCCTCTCCCGAATTCGTACGGGAGTTGCAGCGATGGGACAAGACTGTGTTTACCATTATATATCACGGAATTGGGCAGGAAAATAAGTAAATAAGATCTAGTTATTGTGTTGCATTTCTGAAGATGATTTATTCCATGTGATTTGTGACAAGTCTGTCCCTTTAAGGTTAAACAGTACAACCCTGGTACGTGAACTGACCTCTCATTTTATTAAGAAGGTGAAACATACTTAAATGTTTTAAATTCAAAATAAACATTGAACATCTAATAGTCAAATCATAGTGTAAAATCATTTTGGACATTTTCTGGTGTTTGTGGTGGAAAACTGAGCAGGTCAAGCATAACACATCAACCCTGTTACCTATAGATAGACAGGCTAGAATAACACATCAACCCTGTCACCTATAGATAGACAGGCTAGAATAACACATCAACCCTGTTACCTATAGATAGACAGGCTAGAATAACACATCAACCCTGTCACCTATAGATAGACAGGCTAGAATAACACATCAACCCTGTTACCTATAGATAGACAGGCTAGAATAACACATCAACCCTGTTACCTATAGATAGACAGGCTAGAATAACACATCAACCCTGTTACCTATAGATAGACAGGCTAGAATAACACATCAACCCTGTTACCTATAGATAGACAGGCTAGAATAACACATCAACCCTGTTACCTATAGATAGACAGGCTAGAATAACACATCAACCCTGTTACCTATAGATAGACAGGCTAGAATAACACATCAACCCTGTTACCTATAGATAGACAGGCTAGAATAACACATCAACCCTGTTACCTATAGATAGACAGGCTAGTATAACACATCAACCCTGTTACCTATAGATAGACAGGCTAGAATAACACATCAACCCTGTTACCTATAGATAGACAGGCTAGAATAACACATCAACCCTGTTACCTATAGATAGACAGGCTAGTATAACACATCAACCCTGTCACCTATAGATAGACAGGCTAGAATAACACATCAACCCTGTTACCTATAGATAGACAGGCTAGAATAACACATCAACCCTGTTACCTATAGATAGACAGGCTAGAATAACACATCAACCCTGTTACCTATAGATAGACAGGCTAGAATAACACATCAACCCTGTTACCTATAGATAGACAGGCTAGAATAACACATCAACCCTGTTACCTATAGATAGACAGGCTAGAATAACACATCAACCCTGTTACCTATAGATAGACAGGCTAGATTGTTTTGTACAATTACCTTTTTTTCTTGTGAAGCTTGCCTTCAACTGCCACTCCCTGTTTTACACAACAATCTTCCATTCCCCCTGTCACAAGGGGATTTATGACTGATTTAAGATGAAATCGTCAACCCTGGTAAAAAAGAAAAAAAAAAATGATTTCATCTAATTTTAATATTCTGTCATAAATAGCACAAGTTCAACGTAATAAAAAACACTTCCCAGTTTAATAAAAAAAAATCTCCCAAGTTACACTTCTCAAAAATCATCCGACTTGTTGGAACGACACAGTTGTTTACATTAGGTCCCGTGGGTCAAAGGTCATGTACACTGCAGTGTGTTTATACAATGTCTCTTTCTGTTTACTGGGGGTGTGACGTTTTTCCAAATGTTTGGAAGCTTGTCATCTCTTAACATATTTCACACTGCCACATTCAAGGAGCAGAAGACTCATTTGGACGCTTGTAAGAAATCCTGCTACGCCCTCCGACGAACCATCAAACAGGCAAAGCATCAATACAGGAGTAAAATCAAATCCTACTACACTGACTCTGAAGCTCGTCGGATGTGGCAGGGGCTTGCAAACTATCAAGGATCATAAAGGGAATCCCGCCGCGAGCTATGCCCGCTTCGAGGCAAACAACTGTGTAATCAATCTCTCTGTAGCCGATGTGAGTAAGACCTTTAAACAGGTTAACAGTCACAAGGCCACAGGGCCATTTGGAGTACCAGGACGTATACCCTGAGTATGCGCTGACCAGCTGGCAAGTGTCTTCACTGACATTTTCAACCTCTCCCTGACCCAGTCTGTAATACCTACATGTTCCAAGCAGACCACCATAGACCCTGTGCCCAAGAACGCCAAGGTACCCTGTCTAAATTATTATCGCCCCTTAGCACTCACATCTGTAGCCGACGGACTAATCTGGGTTTGGCGGATGCCAGGAGTACACTACCTGCCCCAATGCATAGTGACAACTGTAAAGTTTGGTGGAGGAGGAATAATGGTCTGGGGCTGTTGTTCATGGTTTGGGCTAGACCTCTTAGTTCCAGTGACATTCTAGACGATTTTGTGCTTCCAACTTTGTGGCAACAGTTTTGGGAATTCCCTTTCCTGTTTCAGCATGACATTGCCCTCGTGCACAAAGCGAGGTCCATACAGAAATGGTTTGTCGAGATCGGTGTGGAAGAACTTAACTAGTCTGCACAGAGCCCTGACCTCAACCCCATCGAACACCTTTTTTGATGAATTGAAAACGCTGACTGCGAGCCAGGTCTAATCAACCAACATCAGTGCCCGACCTCACTTATGCCCTTGTGGCAGGATAGAAGCAAGTCCCTGCAGGCAATGTTCCAACATCTGAAGAGTGGAGGCTGTTATAGCAGAAAAAGGGGGACAAACTCCGTATTAATGCCCATGATTTTAGAATGAGATGTTCGACGAGCAGGTGTCCACACACTTTTGGTCAAGTAGTTTATCTACCTCAATTACCTCGTACCCTAGCACGTCGACTCTGTACTGGTACCTCGTGTACAAAGCCAAGTTATCATTACTCATTGTGAATGTATTATTACTTATTACTTTTCTATTATTTCTCTATTTTCTTTCTCTCTATTGTTGGGAAGGGCCCATAAGTAAGTATTTCACTTTTAGTCTACACCTGTTCTTTACGAAGAATGTGACGAATACAATTGTATTTTATTTTATTTGACTCGACTGCACTTGCACTGCATATCCCTCACTGGTTCACTGCATGTCCCTCATCGGTTCACTGCATGTCCCTCATCGGTTCACTGTATGTCCCTCATCGGTTCACTGCATGTCCCTCATCGGTTCACTGCATGTCCCTCATCGGTTCACTGCATGTCCCTCATCGGTTCACTGCATGTCCCTCATCGGTTCACTGCATGTCCCTCATCGGTTCACTGCATGTCCCTCATCGGTTCACTGCATGTCCCTCATCGGTTCACTGCATGTCCCTCATCAGTTCACTGTATGTCCCTCATCAGTTCACTGCATGTCCCTAATTGGAACCGCCCTTGCTGTCTCTGCCTGGCCGGTTCCCCTCTTTCCACTGGGATTCTCTGCCTCTAACCCTATTACAGGGGCTGAGTCACTGGCTTACTGGGGCTCTCTCATACCGTCCCTGGGAGGGGTGCGTCACCTGAGTGGGTTGAGTCACTGATGTGATCATCCTGTCTGGGTTGCCCCCCTTGGGTTGTGCCGTGTCGGAGATCTTTGTGGGCTATACTCAGCCTCGTCTCAGCATGGTAAGTTGGTGGTTGAAGATATCCCTCTAGTGGTGTGGGGGCTGTGCTTTGGCAAAGTGGGTGGGGTTATATCCTTCCTGTTTGGCCCTGTCCGGGGGTGGCCTTGGATGGGGCCACAGTGTCTCCTGACCCCTCCTGTCTCAGCCTCCAGTATTTATGCTGCAGTAGTTTATGTGTCAGGGGGCTAGGGTCAGTTTGTTATATCTGGAGTACTTCTCCTGTCCTATTCGGTGTCCTGTGTGAATTTAAGTGTGCTCTCTCTAATTCTCTCTTTCTTTCTCTCTCTCGGGGGACCTGAGCCCTAGGACCATGCCTCAGGACTACCTGACATGATGACTCCTTGCTGTCCCCAGTCCACCTGGCCGTGCTGCTGCTCCAGTTTCAACTGTTCTGCCTTATTATTATTGGACCATGCTGGTCATTTATGAACATTTGAACATCTTGGCCATGTTCTGTTATAATCTCCACCTGGCACAGCCAGAAGAGGACTGGCCACCCCTCATAGCCTGGTTCCTCTCTAGGTTTCTTCCTAGGTTTTGGCCTTTCTAGGGAGTTTTTCCTAGCCACCGTGCTTCTACACCTGCATTGCTTGCTGTTTGGGGTTTTAGGCTGGGTTTCTGTACAGCACTTTGAGATATCAGCTGAAGTACGAAGGGCTTTATAAATAAATTCGATTTGATTTGATTCGATTGCATGTCCCTCATCAGTTCACTGTATGTCCCTCATCGGTTCACTGTATGTCCCTCATCGGTTCACTACATGTCCCTCATCGGTTCACTGTATGTCCCTCATCTGTTCACTGTATGTCCCTCATCAGTTCACTGTATGTCCCTCATCGGTTCACTGCATGTCCCTCATCGGTTCACTGCATGTCCCTCATCGGTTCACTGCATGTCCCTCATCAGTTCACTGCATGTCCCTCATCAGTTCACTGCATGTCCCTCATCAGTTCACTGCATGCCCCTCATCGGTTCACTGCATGTCCCTCATCAGTTCACTGCATGTCCCTCATCGGTTCACTGCATGTCCCTCATCGGTTCACTGCATGTCCCTCATAAGTTCACTGCATGTCCCTCATCAGTTCACTGCATGTCCCTCATCAGTTCACTGCATGCCCCTCATCAGTTCACTGCATGTCCCTCATCAGTTCACTGCATGTCCCTCATCGGTTCACTGTATGTCCCTCATCGGTTCACTGCATGTCCCTCTCTGGTGAAAACTCTTCAGGGGACATACTGTTCCAGTTCGGTGTACCGTCCAGGCATGAGTCTCTTTGAAGATTCTTCCTGGCACCACAATCAAAAGAGGCCAGCTTGGGGAAACATACCAGGCACGAGTCTCTCTGAAGATTCTTCCTGGCACCACAATCAAAAGAGGCCAGCTTGGGGAAACATACCAGGCACGAGTCTCTCTGAAGATTCTTCCTGGCACCACAATCAAAAGAGGCCAGCTTGGTGGATGCTAGATCTTCCTATGTGTTTTGCACACTCAAACAGTAGTCTTTCTTAAACTTGACATCAAATTGTAATCTCCCTATTCAGCTGGGTAGAGAATGATAAATGTGTAGAATTATGTGATAACAGGGAATAAGTGGGTGTCTGTAGGGTCTCCCATAGCTGGGAGTGGGGACCAGGGCTGGGGTCTATTGGAATTGAAAGCAGTCAATTCAGGAAGGGATTATATTTAACATAAAAATTAAAAATAAACATTTCAAATAACTTCTTCTCCTATTGAGAAGTCATTGAACATATACTTTTTCAAATTTTAATTTTAATTTCAGCACTGGTGGGGACCATAATGTGCTGAGTGTGCCACCCTGAGTAAAATAGGGCAATGTAGGTATATGCATGATACTGTGTTTCTGCCAGCAGAGGGAGCTATAGTCAATATAATGCTCTCTACAGCTCGCTGTGGTAAGGTAACGCCCACTGTTGTTGCAAACTGTCCTCCATTTTCCTGTTTCTTGCTTCTATATAAAGTTTTTTAAATTTTTAATTCCAGGTCTGAAACAGTTCCTATTCTCTCAACTTTTAATGATTTTTTATGGTAAGATAAAACTAAGGCCTTCTTTTTGTGCAAGCTCACAGACGTACACAATCATGTGAAGTTGTTTTAATGTTGTGGATACTTGACATGGTTGGAAAAACATTCTAGTAAAGCTCACAGTTTACAGAGGTTACATCAAAACAATTAGTGTGGTGTTATAGCAAATTAAAGTAAATAAAAATAGAAGTTAAAGTAAATATAATAAAAGTTAAATAGAAATAAATGTGCTTTAGGACAGTTTCTGGTGTTCACACACTTAAATTAGCAGCCACGTATATTTCTTATAAGAAGCTTATACATTCTATATACATATGTGCCATCAAATGTTTGCTCCACACAATAGAGCACAAATGAACACAAAGCCCTCAAATCCATATTATTTGAAATATTATCTCAATCTAGAATCAACTATCGACCCAAAAGCATACATCCATACAGCATATTAACAATGATATTGTTATCTATCTATCTATCTATCTATCTATCTATCTATCTATCTATCTATCTATCTATCTATCTATCTATCTATCTATCTATCTATCTATCTATCTATCTATCTATCTATCTATCTATCTATCTATCTATCTATCTTATCTATCTATCTATCTATCTATCTATCTATCTATCTATCTATCTATCTATCTATCTATCTATCTATCTATCTATCTATCTATCTATCTATCTATCAATCAAATACAACGGTTAATTTTCACCTTCCATACATTTACCTCACGTTCTTCTCATTCCAAACTGAGTCCATTTCAAGTCATGGTTGAAAGTACTCCATTTAGTCAACAGTCTTGTGTCAAAGAGTTCTGGGTATTTCATCGGACAATCCGTTGTTGTAACTGACTTTCCATTTGAATCGGACATCCTTTTTTTCTTTTCCATAAACATGATATAACCTACTGTGAGTTGTTACAGCGTCGTCCTCCCTAAGGATTTCATTCAGCAGCAGTGACAATTGTAGCGAGAATCTAAAGACAAAATATACGTTGTAACTTGTCACTCTATTTTTTTTTTTTTGGGGGAAGTGGCGGGGCACCGCTGCTAAATCAATATATGAAGAAACACTATGTTATATACAATATGTTGCTGACGAGATAGATAGCTGTGAAATAAGCAAGACTATCAGATCCAGATGCATTTACAATAGGAGAAGGGTTACCTAACAATTCTGACAAACTAACCTTGATGCCATTAACCATTTTGGATGGTCGTCGGCTAAACAAGTCCTTTTCATCCCCCTCCATTGCTTTGTAGGTTACTTATTCAGCCTCTGCCACATCGTCACCAAGAAAGGTGGGCATCTAATAGGAATTCCGTTTTCCAAGGTGCTCTGCTGTGGGACAACCTGCACACAGAACATTGGCAATCTCTTTGTCACGGTGAACTGGTCTGTGATGTCAAAGCGGAGACCACAGAGTTTGGAAAGTGGCGTGGGACCGTCGTGAGGAGTTAGTATGTTGTTATGGTGGGGGAGAGTAGCTTTCAATCCAAGGGTTTCCTCGTTAACCAGTGACACATCCACAGGTAACACGATGTAGGCATGAAGCAGGCTCTCTCCGGGGCTACACTTCGTTCTCCTGGACCAGCAGTATTCTCCATGTTCACCTGTAGAGAAAGGGGATTAGTATGTATGGTACATGTATGGTACATGGTTTATGATATATGCCACTTAGCAGTTTCCAGCCCCACACTCCTACAAACTGAGCCACACACAGCACCACAGATCGTCTATATCCTTTTTATCAAAGGAGAAAAAAAAGTTTTCTAGAAACGAATGCTTTTTTCTCTCTCAGCAATTCCCTTAGACAGTGATATATCATATGATATAGTGCTTAATATAATATTTTAGAGGTGGGCACCAATATTGAAAATTCAATATGATATTGATATAATTTGATATGGTTTGATATCAAAAATGAGCAAGGCATATTGTGAAATCGGTTTGTTCTTCCTGTTAACCTACACTGTTCTGTAAGAAACGCAGACATGACTGTTCCTGCATGAACAAAACCCTCTCACAGACTCTTGACATACTGAACTGCCTGCTGGTGTTCCATCAACAGAGGATGGGCATCCCATTGTATTCAATGTTCATGTTATCAGAAAATTCCCAAATGGAAAATCCGCAAGCAGTTGCTTGGATTTCACAGAAAGGTGAACAGTCACACAGTTGCAATGTATTTTCTACAAACCGATTTCATATCAATATTAGTGCCCATCACAGAATATTTCTATCATGTTCTCACCTGCTGTAGAGTCTTTGAAGCGTACAGTAGGTATATTTTGTGTCTCCAGCATGGCTCTGTAAGTCAGTACAGTGCAGCCTAGCACACACTCCGACGGTGGGTCCAGATCTTTGGATATCTGTGTCAGTAATCTGTCCTTGTCTGTACATTCCATCCCACCATCCAGTGCCCCCATGGCCAAGAGCATGGTGGATAAAACACCACAGAAAACCTGAACAGACCAGTAGTTAGCCATTCTGACCCAAACCAGCCAAAAGTCAAGTCAGGAAAAAAGTTGAGCTGCTGCCTCTTGCGGCTGCTGTGCTGAGCTGTGTCGTAGTAGCTCTGGACGTGTATCCAAAATCCAATAAGCATTTTCATTGCTCATCACTCCCCCCCCTAAAAAAAAATATTTGTTTAGAAAGCAAATGTTGGCACTGCTGCTGAAATAGCAGTTGGGTCATTCCACCAATTCGGTGCCTTTTGAGAAGTGTAACAAAAAAAAATGGTCAGTGCAATTAAAAATGTGTTTTTCCTTCATTTTTTGAAATAATATTTCCATACTAGAAGGTCAAAATAACACTCGGAAATTGTGAAAATTAGAATAATGCCCATTTTGTGTAAAAGCTGTTTGAAAAAAATCCCTGGGATGAATTTTTCAGCAGTCTTATTTATGGCTTGGGGGTAGAACCTGTTACGGTGCCTTTTGGTCCTAGACTTGGCGATCCGGTACCATTTGCCGTAAGATAGCAGAGAGAGCATTCTATGACTTTGGTGACTGGAGTCTTTGACAATTTTTTGTGTCTTCCTCTGACACTGCATAGCATATAGGTCCTGGATGGCAGGAAGCTTGGCCCCAGTGATGTACTGGGCCGTACGCACTACCCTCCATAGCGCTTTACTCTCAGATGCCGAGCCATTGCCATACCTGCCGGTGATACAACAGGTCAGGATGCTCTCGATGGTGCAGCTATAGAACTTTTTGAGGATCTGGGGACCCATGCCAAATCTTTTCAGTCTCCTGTGGGGGGAAAAGGTGTTGTCGTGCCCTCTTCACGACTGTCTTGGTGTGTTTGGACCATGATAGTTTGTTGGTGATGTGGACACCTAGGAAATTGAAACACTCGACCCTCTCCACCTCAGACCCGTTGATGTTAATGGGGGCCTGTTCAGCCCGCCTTTTCCTGTAGTCCATGATCAGCTCCTTTGAGGGAGAGGTGTTTGTCCTGGCACCACAAGGCCAGGTCTCTGACCTCCTCCCTATAGGCTGTCTCATCGTTGTCGGTGTTCAGGCCTACCACTGTTGTGTCGTCAGCAAACTTAATGATGGTGTTGGAGTTGTGCTTGACCACGCAGTCGTGGGTGAACAGGGAATACAGGAGGGGACTAAGTACACACCACTGAGGGGCCCCAATGTTGAGGATCAGCGTGGAGATCAAGGTAGCTACCTAGACAATTTTCCCCCTGTTAGCTACTAATAGCTAGTAATAGTGATGCTTGGCCGATTTGAAACATTGCCTTCTCCTGGCAGAATTTACCTGCCTACCCAACAGTTAGAAAAAAAATACATAATTCATAATGGTTTTTATTTAATTTTAGTTCATTTTGGAGTCAAATATAATCGTTTTAGTTAAACCTTTTCTAATGGGTTTCAATGTCATCTTAAATTAGCCATAAATCCCCTTGTGACAGGGAGAATGGAAGCTTGTATGCAACAGGGAGTGGCAGTTGAATGCAAGCTTAAATAAAAAAAATAAAAACAATTTAAATAGTTAAAAGTGAGCATCTCGCGCCTGGATTTACATTTGTAATCAGTGATAATTTGCAAGCCCCTGCCACATCCGATGAGCGTCAGTCAGTGACATTCTGTCATAAATAGCACGTTCAACTTAATAAAAAACACATTTTCCCATCTCCAAAAAATGAAATAAGATTAAAGTAAGTGCCTATTAAGTGCCAAATAAAGTAACAGGGTTGACCGTAACAGCGTTGATGATGTAATGTTAAATCAGCCATAAATCCCCTTGTGACAGGGGGAATGGAAGCTTCTTGTGTAAAACAGGGAGTGGCAGATGAAGGCAAGCTTCACAAGAAAAATTTTATTGTAAAAAGAAATCTAGCCTGTCTATCTATAGGTAACAGGGTTGATGTGTTATTCTAGCCTGTCTATCTATAGGTAACAGGGTTGATGTGTTATTCTAGCCTGTCTATCTATAGGTAACAGGGTTGATGTGTTATTCTAGCCTGTCTATCTATAAGTAACAGGGTTGATGTGTTATGCTTGACCTGCTCAGTTTTCCACCACAAAACACCACAAAATGGCCAAAAAGTGTAGAACCAGCTAATCTGCATTTACACTGATTGGACTATTAGATGTTCCCACACGGATTCGGGAGAGGCGAAGGTCGATAGCCAATGTGTCCTCCGAAACACGACCCCGCCAAGCCGCACTGCTTCTTGACACACTGCTCCCTTAACCCGGAAGCCAGTCGCAACAATGTGTCAGAGGAAACACTGTCCAACTGGTGACCGTGTCAGCGTGCAGGCCCCCGGCCCGCCACAGGAGTCGCTAGAGCTCGATGGGACAAGGACATCCCAGCCAGCCAAACACCTCCCCTAACCTGGACGACGACACTGGGCCAATTGTGTGTCACCTCATGGGTCTCCCGGTCATAGCTGGCTGCAACACAGCCCGGGATCGAACCCGGATCTGTAGTGACGCCTCAAGCACTGCAGTGCCTTAGACCGTTGCGTCACTCGGGAGGCCAGCTAGGGCTTTACAATGATGGTGATAACTTGGGAGAAATGTTGGGGTTAAGTGGGTTAAAGTCTTCCTAGAAGTCACAGATGGTGCATGAAGGAAAATGTCAAAATGCTTAATCTTGGCATTTTAGCAAGTCTTTATTTACATCACAAATCTAATTTATTGATCTGTTCATGTGATCCATATTAAAAACGGGACTTTATTTAATATAAATTGCATTTAAAATTCTATATCGGTGCGCAAAAGGCAGTATTTTCATGGAACGACCCAGAATAAGAAGTGCGCAACAGGATGTCGATGCTGTTTTACAGATGGTGCTGCATTGCTGGAGCAGCGACCCAGAAACCTGGTTTCCCCTCTTGTCGCCCCCCTGTACATTTAGGTTTCCTGTCAAACTGATCCCACAGCCGGGGGCTATGAATCACTCCCTCTATTAAGAGGTCACTGTATAAATAGGTATTCACTTTTAGGTTACACTTTAAATGCAGTGTTAAAATGTCAGTGAATGAAGATACTATTTATAAACGCTGTCAAAATGTATGAATTCTCCAATGCAAAAAAAAATAAAAAATACTGATATTTGACTGTTTAATCTTGGAAATAATGAAATTGGAATCCAGAACTCTTGTAGTAGCATTTATTAAAGAATTTAATCAGATAATAGATATAATTGATACAAATTCTCAAACTGTGTGATCAAATGGCAATAACACATTTCACAACATTTTTTTTAAACCAAAAACGTGTTAGTGAAGCTGTGACAACCTCAGGTACATTCCATATCGTGGTGATAAATATTATGGTGGAAAATACATAGTGAAAAGGTGGCAATGTGAGGTAAAAGTAAAAAGGAATACATTTATTTAGTGTATCTCAAAGAAAATATAAAAAGAGTATATATTTATCCAACTGCCAAACCCAGAAAACGCTGTGGACCTAGTTAGGGACTGATAGACAACAATATTGTCGAAAGGTGCACATGGGAACCATTGGGGGATAACAATTAAAGTCGCAAATGTAGAAAACTTAAATACTTTTTGGACTCCATATGTGCAACCGAACAAATGTCTTAACTGAAAATGATAGGCCACAGCACTATTATTTATCTCTATGCCAAAGGTTTCTACTTGTCCAAACATGAGCTATGGAGCTTTCCAAGAGGGCAATTCCCAATGGAGTGGAAAATCACAGCACATATAAGAACAAGATTTTTGTTTGGGGAGATCAGAATCTTTATTTTACATAACCCAGAATTTATTTAATTTAAATTTTATACTTTTGTAGAGAACTGGTTCCATGCATGTTAGAGGCCCGGGGAGAAGCCTGTTTAGATGAGAGCTCTGCTGTTATTGCCTAGTGCTGGGTCGGCTTTCCCACCCTGAGAGGGGTTTTTTTTGGCATGGGAAGCCTGTGTTCACATTTTTGTGGGGAACATGGAGTAGCATTGCTTTAATCCCTTGCCAGTCTAGCGCTTCAGGGTTGCGAAATATCGTCGTCAAAAATAGCATCAAAGCACATATGAAATGTCATCAAAACAAGACTGCCAACGTTTATTCAACCAGAACTAAAAGCTGTCAGTTTTTTGTTTTTCAGAACGGAGTGGCTGCAGATCTGATTTTACTCAGACCTTTTTATTTTTATGTCTCGAAGCTTCTGAGCATGTGCAGGATTCTCTAGGTATTTATATTTATTTTTATGTAGCTACTGCTTACAATAATCCCCCTTCTGGGAAAAGAGAGGAGAGCAGGGTTTCATATTGGAGCTTGTCTAGAGATTTTATGAAGCCGCAATGATCCATTTTCTTTATGCTCCTCAAGATGAACACATTTCAATATTCAAATGTTTCGTAAAATTAACTAGGAAAAAAATAGGAAACAGCCATAATCTATTTAGGAATGTAGGCTATGTGCCAAAACAAAGCTGCAAGACAAAACCTTCACATTTAAGGTTGCAAGGTTCCTGTAATTTTCCCAAGATTCACAGATTTTTCCAAAACTCCTGATTGGAGGATTATGTATTTGCTGCCTATTCCTATTCCTTGATTCTGGGAATCTTCCAAATGGAAATTCTGGAAAACCTGGGAATTTTGGGATAATTACTGGAGTATTGCAACCATGTCCACTCTATAGGTATTTCATGAGCAGAATAGATATGGGGAAGGGGTAGGGGGACTCCCTGGGATGGCATTGGGTGGGCTCCCTGGAATGGGGTGGGGGCTCCCTGGGATGGGGGCTCCCCGGGATGGGGTGGGGGTTGGTCAATGATCAGTCCTCAGCTGGCAGCTGGGGGTTGCCAGGGCCGCAGGTGCGGGTGAGCTGAACAGAGGAGATGGTGAGGGTGCTGAACTCATCCATGTAGAGGAAGGGCACATGCTCTGTAGAAGTGGTCTGGCAGCACGGCATCTGGGGTTAGGATTAAAGAGAGGAGGAGGGAGGAGTTACCATCTGGGGTTAGGGTTAAAGAGAGGAGGAGGGAGGAGTTACCATCTGGGGTTAGGGTTAAAGAGAGGAGGAGGGAGGAGTTACCATCTGGGGTTAGGGTTAAAGAGAGGAGGAGGGAGGAGTTAACATCTGGGGTCAGGGTTAAAGAGAGGGGGAGGAGTCAACAACAGAGTATCATATAGTAACCTGAATACAACCTTAGGCGTTGAAGTGCTGTCTTCACTATTTTTGGAAGACTTGTAGTAGCCTTCTTCTTACCTAGACAACCACTGGCATATACAATACATTTATCTAGGGAGGAGTCTATATTTAAGCCATAAGGTCAGAAGGGTTGTGGTATATGGCCAATATACCATGGCTAAGGGCTGTTAAGCACGACGCAACGGGGAGTGCTTGGATACAGCCATTAGCCGTGGTATATTGGCCATATACCACAACCCCCCGAGGTACCTTATTGCTATTATAAACTGGTTACCAATGTAATTAGAGGGGTAAAAATACATGGTTTGTCATACCTGTTGTATATGGTTTGATATACCATGGCCGTCAGCCAATCGGCATTCAGTGCTCGAACCACCCAATTTATAATATTTTTTTTTTTTTAGCAATCACACCCTTTTAGTATGTTACAAATTTGAGGATCCCATTGATAATTTGTTGTCTAAATCCAGTGTCACTTGGTGTTAGACAATTTAAATGAAGGGAAATAACATTATGAGCAAAATTATGAATCACGTGCCTTTAGTAAACATTTTTTAAAGGGTTAAGGACCTTAGATTTGAGCATCTGTGACCTCCTTTGAAGAAAATCCTCAATAACCTAAAATTGGTGTCTCATTGGTGGTCCCAGTCCTACTGGTGGTACAATGTTATCCTGATGGAAACATTATTTAAAGTCATTAAGCTGAAATACTAGTGGATTTAGAAGAATGGGACGTTTTAGCCAAATACATTTCCATAAAAAGTATCTAAGAAAAACTTAACAGTAAGTTGAAACACTGCGAGAAATGTGATAAGTCTAAAGCACAGGTGGCTGCAAGATGTTCCTCATGATCGACCTTGCACCTGGCTGTGCTTCTCACTCACAGAGCTGCTTGTTTCCGCAGATACCTAGACAAAACATTGATATCTCCCCTAGCACAGCCTGGGGTCTCTCCAGGACACTCTGTTTCCCTGCTGTTTTCCCAGACCTGAGACAAATTCTCTTAATCTTGATGTGCGGACGATTTTTTTATTTTTTTTTGCTTTACTGGTATGCAGGGTGGGAAGATGTTGCACTTTCCTACTGTCCCAGGCAAGCTGACAACTTCAAGTATTTGAAGGTTTTTGATTTATGTATTTGGTCTGCTGCTTTTCTAGGAACTAAACTGAACATTGTGCTTGACTTAAGGACTGACTAAAATGGAAACCAGATGTGGATCTTAAGGCAGCGGACCAACTCAGAATCCAATTATCCAATAGGACAAGCCAAAAACCTATTATAGTAAGCTTATTCACATAATGCTAATACATTGATCATGATCATAATCCACACAATGTCCTACTACACACCAGTAAAGTGCCTTTCCTTTTTTAAGAAACATGAAGGGTTGTTTTACCTGTGCGGGAGGAGTGTGTGATGGGCAGCGCGAGGGGCTCAGGTCCAGTTGAGAGTTGCAGGGTGAGCACTGGACGTAGGTGAAACTCTCAGGGTAGATTACCCAGTTCTCCCAGCCAAGATCTAATGGAGAAATGAAGACAGACGGCACAGAAGGCTTAAATGCTATGCTGATGGACACACACACACACACACACACACACACACACACACACACACACACACACACACACACACACACACACACACACACACACACACACACACACGTCTTGGCCAGGTCGCAGTTGCACAAATAAAAACTTAAAAAAATATAAATAAAAAAAACACACTTTATTGAAGTTTCATAGATTAACAGTGTTTTATTAAATTTGTGTGAACAGAGCTGGTCACCTTTCAGGAAGATCTGTGAGGCCAGCGGACAGCATTTCAGACCACTACTGTTGTCTGCTGCAGGACCCTCAGCCTGGGGTAAAGCCACTATGGAGAAAGGGAAAGGACATATATGAATCAATAAGAAACATTGTGATGATGCATCAGAATACTAGAAGCAGAATAATGTAATGATCATATAGCCCTCTTAAGCCCATTACGAACTGGCTAGCAGACTTGCACGTTTGGTCAGAAGAACCGGGTTTTACTCTCCGCATTGGAAGTTACTCACCTCTGCTGTTATCTACAATTTGGATGACACTGAAGTTGGCAACACTTTATTTGGATAGTCCTTAGTAGATGGTTTGTAGCTAGTCAGTAGATGTTCAATAACTGTCAACAACATTTCAACTAAACATCCACTAACCCTAAACTTAACCCACACCCTTACCCTAATTCTAAACTTAACCCACACCCTTACCCTAATTCTAAACTTAACCCTTACCCTTACCCTAATTCTAAACTTAACCCTTACCCTAATTCTAAACTTAACCCTTACCCATACCCTAATTCTAAACTTAACCCTTACCCATACCCTAATTCTAAACTTTTAATTTTAATTTTATTTTTAATTTTACCTTTATTTTTACTAGGCAAGTCAGTTGAGAACAAATTCTTATTTTCAATGACGGCCTAGGAACAGTGGGTTAACTGCCAGTTCCGGGGCAGAACGACAGATTTGTACCTTGTCAGCTCGGGGATTCAAACTTGCAACCTTTCGGTTACTAGTCCAATGCTCTAACCACTAGGCTACCCTGCCGCCCCTTAAGCCATACCCTAACCCTTACCCTAATTCTAAACGTAACCCATACCCTAACCCTTACCCTAATTCTAAACGTAACCCATACCCTAACCCTTACCCTAATTCTAAACGTAACCCATACCCTAACCCTTACCCTAATTCTAAACATAACCCATACCCTAACCCTTAACCTAATTCTAAAACTAGCCCATGCCTAACCGTAACCTTAGCAGGCAGTTGCTTATCAAAAGATGGTCAAATTATCAACAAACTATCTGAAAGTATTTGTATTGTGTATTTGTGTTTATTATGGATCACTATTAGCAGCTACTCTCCCTGGGGTTTATTAGGGATCCCCAGTAGTTCCTGCCAAGGCAGCAGCTACTCTTCCTGGGGTTTATTAGGGATCCCCAGTAGTTCCTGCCAAGGCAGCAGCTACTCTTCCTGGAGTTTATTAGGGATCCCCAGTAGTTCCTGCCAAGGCAGCAGCTACTCTTCCTGGGGTTTATTAGGGATCCCCAGTAGTTCCTGCCAAGGCAGCAGCTACTCTTCCTGGGGTTTATTAGGGATCCCCAGTAGTTCCTGCCAAGGCAGCAGCTACTCTTCCTGGAGTCCAGACACATTAAGACACTTATATCACACATATAATAAAAAAATAAAACAGTACATCATATAACACTGTCACACCACCACATATCTACAATACAAAATGTATGATACCACTGTTCAACAATATTATAATGTACGTGTGTGTACCATGTGTTAGTCTAATATAGTAGATCAGAGGGTCATACTATCTAAATTAAGTGGGATCCTGGAGTTCTATTGCCCCCCAAAAATGTGTCTACCTGCTTTGTCCTGGGTCTTGTGAGAGATGGCAGAGAATGCGGTCTTCCATTGCTCTCTGATGGCAGTCAGTCTGTCCGCCGTCACCTGGGGCTCCTGCTGCAGGTTGAGGGCTCCAATAAGAGTCTTTCTGATGTCATTCAACAACTCTCCATGGCACCTGCACGCGGAAAAGACAAATTAGTTTATTGCAAATCAAATCGAGTTTATATGTAAAACAGTCAATTGAAACTTAATTTGCTTATTTTCTGACAATAAAATATTTGTAGCATTCCAGTTGTCTTTTTATTTTAGTATTTATTTTTATTTTCAGTATATGGTCATGAAAATACTTTAGAAAACAATTCCTGGCAATCTTTTTAAACAATATTCCTGGTGATAAAAAAATAAAAAAAGTTTTATTTATAATTTTTACTAAGACATCTTTGGTAAGACAAATAAAATTGCAAAAGGGACGAATTTGGCCCTTGGGCCTCCTATTGCCTTTGACCGCAACAGAGAGAAGGAGATTGTAATGTTAGCAATGGAACGCAGCCACCTGCCTTCTCTCTCTCAGGCATTCACAGTCCTGGCTGGCTACACTTCAGATTGCAGAACCATGGATAGCCTGTTCTTTTCAATCTCTTGCATCCATTTTGTGAGAATTCTCTGAAAGAATCATCAAGCACCATTTTGTGAGAATTCTCTGAAAGAATCATCAAGCACCATTTTGTGCATGAAATAATTAGATGGACTTCAATCAAGGTATTAATGGCATGCTGTTAAATTGGGGGTACTGTTGGTAATTTAATGGAATAGATTTAATCTGTAGATGATTTTACAAATCCAACCGGATCAACCTTTAGGTAAAGTATTACAACAGCTTGTTCACTCAGACTAAAGTTGGCTGTGTTACCAAAGCATGCGTTGTTAAATCTATAATCGGAGACCATACTTTTTTCAGGCAGTTTGTTCTCACAATCTCTATTTGAGGTGGATCGGCTCTATGTCTAAAGATAGAAGAACAGCGCTGTCAGCAACACTGTCTCTGGAGTGTTGCAGACAGCGTTGCTCTGTCTCTATGCCTTGAATGTTGTCATGTAAGAAAGATTTATAGTTTTGTTCATGCCTGGGGAGAACACAATGTTACACTTAAAACTGTAAGGTCAGCTCTCTCAAATCTAGATGCAGCCAAGTAAACCTCTCATACAACACCCGGCTCATTTCACGAGGCCTCAGCAAGCATTTATCAACGGTGACCTTGTAAGTCATGATATAACCTGGTGCAGCTGTATGGGTCATCAAGATTTAAAATAGCCTAACACTGGATATATGGTTGGCTATTTCAAGTCTTGATGACCTGTAGAACTGGGCATGGAATTTAGAAAATAGTTTATGTCAGGGATTGGCACAATGAGAACATACTAAGTTTCTGTGTTGGTTAGACGGACAGATTATTTAACCAAAAACGCCATTTTGAATGAAATTCAAAAAATTCAATTTTTTTGAATTATTTCCAGAATTGATGTGTCCTCTATGACCTTCTGACATTTTTTTTGAATTATTTCCAGAGTTGATGTGTCCTCTATGACCTTCTGACTATCCAGTGATGTGTCGCTCCAGCGAGAGGTGATACTACTAACCTGTCGGGGTGGAGGACGGCAGAGCCAGTAGCTGCAGCGGGTTCCTTCTCCGAGGACTGGAGGACAAAAGATTTCCCCAGAGAACAACCAAAGAGCACCAGCATCATCACAAAGTGCGCAAAATACATTTTTGGAAAGATGGTGGTCAGTCTGGCCTCTATGCAACTATCAGAGCAAATACCACCAACTTGTGGTTTTGTGGCAATAAATGAATTTGACTATGTTCAGTAATGAAGGAAGAACTAGGTGTTCTTCAGTTGGCAGAGGAGGAGGCTGTACTGGTACAACTGATAATGACGCTCTGGTAGAGGTCTGGTTATCCAATGGAAGCTCACAACGGGGCAGGAAGAGAATAGCTATTGTTTGTATTGGCCTGGAAACCTCAGCTTTATCTCCTCGTACACCAGGTTGTCCTTGGAATATTTTACATTGTTTTTATGTCCTGCAAGTATGAAACAGTGTTGGGGTGATAGAGAAGGACCAGAGAGAAAGAGAGAGAGCTGAGAGAGAAAGATTGAGAAAGGGAGAGAGAAAGATTAGGAGAGACAGAAAGATTGAGAGACTACTTACCGTAGTTGTATAGACAAAGAGTAGCATGGGTAATGTGCGTTGAGACTGAGCACATGAAATGGTTGAACTGATTCCTGTCCATCGTTATTGAATTGTTATAAAGACGTGGTTATGCTGGCTGTAACAGCCATGCTGTAACAGCTGGCTGTTACCTCAGCAGAGATGTGTGTGTGTAACCGTTATTTAACGAGGCACAGTCAATTAAATAACTAATTCTCATTTACAAATGACGGCCTTCCCCGGCCGACGCTGGGCCAATTGTGCGCCGCCCTATGGGACTCCCAATCACGGCCGGATGTGATTCAGCCTGGAAGAATAGATAATAGGATACAAACATTAATTTGCAGGTGTTTCTTAAAATAAAATAGCCTACTTCTCATGAATGAAACAAAATGATGTAATGTAATATGTTGAAAGAGGGGAAGATGCTTCTTTCATGGAGAAGAGCAACAATGTCTACAATATCTAGCACAAGAACTGAGAGTACAGCTGCTGTTATATGCTTTGCATTAAAAGCTTTATATTTGATATTACTTTACCTGAACCATCTAGCAGGGCATGACACACAAATCAGATCAGTTACATAAAATATCCAGTAAGCTGGGACACCAGTAAACAAGCTTTCAAATTAAACATCCAGTAAGCTGGGACACCAGTAAACAAGCTTTCAAATTAAACATCCAGTAAGCTGGGACACCAGTAAAAACAAGCTTCCAGTAAACTGGGACACCAGTAAACAAGCTTCATATAAACATCCAGTAAGCTGGGACACCAGTAAACAAGCTTTCATCCAGTAAACAAGCTTCATATGAAACATCCAGTAAGCTGGGACACCAGTAAACAAGCTTTCAAATTAAACATCCAGTAAACTGGGACACCAGTAAACAAGCTTTCAAATTAAACATCCAGTAAGCTGGGACACCAGTAAACAAGCTTTCAAATTAAACATCCAGTAAGCTGGGACACCAGTAAACAAGCTTTCAAATTAAACATCCAGTAAGCTGGGACACCAGTAAA
Source organism: Oncorhynchus tshawytscha (assembly GCF_018296145.1). Taxonomy (NCBI): domain Eukaryota; kingdom Metazoa; phylum Chordata; class Actinopteri; order Salmoniformes; family Salmonidae; genus Oncorhynchus; species Oncorhynchus tshawytscha. The sequence goes on from NC_056437.1 coordinate 8,279,153, forward strand.
CAAGCTTCATATGAAACATCCAGTAAACAAGCTTCATATGACACATCCAGTAAACTGGGACACCAGTAAACAAGCTTCATATGAAACATCCAGTAAACAAGCTTCATATGAAACATCCAGTAAACTGGCACACCAGTAAAAAAGCTTCATATGAAACATCCAGTAAGCTGGGACACCAGTAAACAAGCTTCATATGAAACATCCAGTGAGCTGGGACACCAGTAAACAAGCTTCATATGAAACATCCAGTAAACTGGGACACCAGTAAACAAGCTTCATATGAAACATCCAGTAAACTGGGACACCAGTAAACAAGCTTCATATGAAACATCCAGTAAACTGGGACACCAGTAAACAAGCTTCATATGAAACATCCAGTAAGCTGGGACACCAGTAAACAAGCTTCATATGAAACATCCAGTAAGCTGGGACACCAGTAAACAAGCTTCATATGAAACATCCATTAAGCTGGGACACCAGTAAACAAGCTTCATATGAAACATCCAGTAAGCTGGGACACCAGTAAACAAGCTTCATATGAAACATCCAGTAAGTTGGGACACCAGTAAACAAGCTTCATATGACACATCCAGTAAGCTGGGACACCAGTAAACAAGCTTCATATGAAACATCCAGTAAACAAGCTTCATATGAAACATCCAGTAAACTGGGACACCAGTAAACAAGCTTCATATGAAACATCCAGTAAACTGGGACACCAGTAAACAAGCTTCATATGAAACATCCAGTAAACTGGGACACCAGTAAACAAGCTTCATATGAAACATCCAGTAAACTGGGACACCAGTAAACAAGCTTCATATGAAACATCCAGTAAGCTGGGACACCAGTAAACAAGCTTCATATGAAACATCCAGTAAGCTGGGACACCAGTAAACAAGCTTCATATGAAACATCCATTAAGCTGGGACACCAGTAAACAAGCTTCATATGAAACATCCAGTAAGCTGGGACACCAGTAAACAAGCTTCATATGAAACATCCAGTAAGCTGGGACACCAGTAAACAAGCTTCATATGAAACATCCATTAAGCTGGGACACCAGTAAACAAGCTTCATATGAAACATCCAGTAAGCTGGGACACCAGTAAACAAGCTTCATATGAAACATCCAGTAAGTTGGGACACCAGTAAACAAGCTTCATATGACACATCCAGTAAGCTGGGACACCAGTAAACAAGCTTCATATGAAACATCCAGTAAACAAGCTTCATATGAAACATCCAGTAAACTGGGACACCAGTAAACAAGCTTCATATGAAACATCCAGTAAACTGGGACACCAGTAAACAAGCTTCATATGACACATCCAGTAAGCTGGGACACCAGTAAACAAGCTTCATATGAAACATCCAGTAAGCTGGGACACCAGTAAACAAGTTTCACATGAAACATCCAGTAAGCTGGGACACCAGTAAACAAGCTTCATATGAAACATCCAGTAAACAAGCTTCATATGAAACATCCAGTAAACTGGGACACCAGTAAACAAGCTTCATATGAAACATCCAGTAAGCTGGGACACCAGTAAACAAGCTTCATATGAAACATCCAGTAAACTGGGACACCAGTAAACAAGCTTCACATGACACATCCAGTAAGCTGGGACACCAGTAAACAAGCTTCATATGAAACATCCAGTAAGCTGGGACACCAGTAAACAAGCTTCATATGAAACATCCAGTACACTGGGACACCAGTAAACTGGGACACCAGTAAACAAGCTTCATATGAAACATCCAGTAAACTGGGACACCAGTAAACAAGCTTCATATGAAACATCCAGTAAACTGGAACATCCAGTAAACAAGCTTTCAAATGAAACATCCAGTAAGCTGGGACACCAGTAAACAAGCTTCATATGAAACATCCAGTAAACTGGAACATCCAGTAAACAAGCTTTCAAATGAAACATCCAGTAAGCTGGGACACCAGTAAACAAGCTTCATATGAAACATCCAGTAAGCTGGGACACCAGTAAATAAGCTTCATATGAAACATCCAGTAAACTGGAACATCCAGTAAACAAGCTTTCAAATGAAACATCCAGTAAGCTGGGACACCAGTAAATAAGCTTCATATGAAACATCCAGTAAACTGGAACATCCAGTAAACAAGCTTTCATATGAAACATCCAGTAAACTGGAACATCCAGTAAACAAGCTTTCATATGAAACATCCAGTAAGCTGGGACACCAGTAAATAAGCTTCATATGAAACATCCAGTAAACTGGAACATCCAGTAAACAAGCTTTCATATGAAACATCCAGTAAACTGGAACATCCAGTAAACAAGCTTCATATGAAACATCCAGTAAGCTGGGACACCAGTAAATAAGCTTCATATGAAACATCCAGTAAACTGGAACATCCAGTAAATAAGCTTCATATGAAACATCCAGTAAACTGGAACATCCAGTAAACAAGCTTCATATGAAACATCCAGTAAGCTGGGACACCAGTAAATAAGCTTCATATGAAACATCCAGTAAACTGGAACATCCAGTAAACAAGCTTTCATATGAAACATCCAGTAAACTGGAACATCCAGTAAACAAGCTTTCATATGAAACATCCAGTAAACTGGAACATCCAGTAAACAAGCTTTCAAATGAAACATCCAGTAAGCTGGGACACCAGTAAACAAGCTTCATATGAAACATCCAGTAAACTGGGACACCAGTAAACAAGCTTCATATGAAACATCCAGTAAACTGGGACACCAGTAAACAAGCTTCACATGACAAAACCCACAAAGATTCCATTGATTGAGCTTTGGATTTTTTTTTTTCAGCCCATCATCTAGGGAAGTGGAGAATCATAAGACCTCTCTTTATGAAGGCTCCGTCTCAAATGGCACACTATTGCTTATAAAGGGCCCATGGGGCTCTGGTAAAAAAGTAGTGCATTATGAAGGGAATAGGGTGCTATTTGTGACTCAACCTGTTGATAATAGTGACTTGCCATGAAAACTGGGAGTTGGGTTGATAACCAGACAGTCCTCCTTGTTAAAGGGGACTGCAACCATCACCTCCCTATAGTACTGGCTCAACATGAAAGGTGGCAATCTTCCTCTGATAACCAAGAAAATGTTATTTTTGCTTTGCACCTGCAATGCAAGGACATAGATTCCAGAAAGCAGCCAAACTGTCTGAGAGAGTTAAATAGAAGTTATGATTACAGCTACTGTAGCGTCTGTTACTGCGGATATCTCATGATCAGTCGAGATCTCGTTACAGAGACTCAAACTGGGTCAGTCGAAGTAAACATTCACTCACACGACCTGAGACGAACTTGAACTCTTTCTCTCTGACACTTGAAATAGCCAAATGTGCGGAGTAAAATACAGTACAGAATCCATGAACCATAACATCAACAGAGACATTTTAGACAAGCTGATACAGAACATGCAGGGGTTTTTACATCCAGATCAGCCTAAGCTGTATCTGATAGACATCACAGACCCTGGCCGACAAATGGGGTCTTTGACATGAACCGATATGAATGTCAGTTAGAGGTTCAACTAAGGGGTAGAGATTCATCTGACATCACTATCACCGTAGTCTCTTGTGACTGTCCTATCAGTGAAGGGTGAGAATTCAACAAGTCAAACCAATTATTTATATTGCTCAATGTTGCTGGAACAATCAGGGATGGAAATGTCCTCTTAAACATCTCAGGTCTGGTTGGCACAGCCACATCACTCCAATGTACCCAGCATTACATCCTTACTATAGTCAGGATAGCTTGTTTCCCCTTGGGCCATTGATTTACCACTGTTGTTATCATAGTATCAAAGTTGTCCATCATAATGTAATATCTGACTCTTATCATACATTTTCCAATAAGGCGACCCATAGAGAATATCCAGGTACAACAGCTGTGATATTTAAAAAGACTCAAAACTTTCCTGTGATCACTGTGGGCTAAGAAGGTGTTTTTATATTGTATACTGAACAAAAATATAAAGTGTTGGTCCCATGTTTCATGAGCTGAAATAAAGAGATCGCAGAACATTTTCACGTGCACAAAGAGCTTATTTCTCTCAGATGTTGTGCACAAATGTGTTTACATCCCTGTTAGTGAGAATTTTCTCCTTTTCCAAGATAATCCATCCACCTGACAGGTGTGGCATATCAATAATCTGATTAACCAGCATGATAATTACACAGGTGCACCTTGTGCTGGGGCCAATAAAAGGCAATTCTAAAATGTGCAGTTTTGTCACACAACACAATGCCACAGATGTCTCAAGTTTGGAGGGAGCATGCAATTGGCATGCTGACTGCAGGAATATCCATGAGAGCTGTTGCCAGAGAATTGAATTTATCTACCAAAAGTCATTTTAGAGAATTTGGGAGTAAGTCCAACCAGCCTCACAACCGCAGACCATGTGTATTGCGTCGTGTGGATGAGAGGTTTGCTGATGTCAACGCTGTGAACCGAGTGCCCCATGGTGGCAGTGGGTTATGATATGGGCAGGCATGAGCTACGAACAACGAACACAATTGCATTTTATTGATGGTGATTTGAATGCACAAAGATACCGTGACGAGATCCTGAGGCCCATTGTCGTGCCATTCATCCACCACCACCACCTCATGTTTCAGCATGATAATGCACAGCCCCATGTCGCAAGGATCTGTACACAATTCCTGGAAGCTGAAAATGTCCCAGTTCTTCCTGCATTCCTGCATACACACCAGACATGTCATCCATTGAGCATGTTTGGGATGCTCTGGATCGACGTGTACGACAGCGTGTTCCAGGTCCCGCCAATATCCAGCATCTTCTCACAGCCATTGAAGAGGAGTGGGACAACATTCCACAATCAACAGCACCTGATCAACTCTATGTGAAGGAGATGTGTCAAGCTGCAAGAAGCAAATGGTGGTCACACCAGATTCAGACTGTTTTTTTTTATCCACACCCCTACATTTTATTAAGGTACTGTATCTGTGACCAACAGTCGCATATCTGTATTCCCAGTCATGTGAAATCCCTAGATAAGGCATAATTTATTTATTTCAATTGACTGGTTTTCTTTTATGAACTGTAACTCATTAAAATCTTTGAAATGGTTAAGTTTATATTTTTGTTCAGTATAGTTTGGAATTTTGACCTCCTGTCATTATTTTATACATTTCTAGACATGCCAGTAGTAAGTTAGAGAGGCATGGCAGGACAGTGGCTGATCAGAGCCCTATCGCCAGAGGTTCAGAGGCAGCGGTTACAATGCAGGGGCACAGCAAGGCATTGTTTATGGTTAGAACATGAAGATGAATAAAGACCTTGACTGTGGCCTATTTCCCACGGTCTCCTCACTGAGGGTCATGGAGAGATGGAGCACAGGCCCTGGGGGAGAGGTGGAGTACAAGCCCTGGTGGAGTACAGGCCCTGGTGGAGTACAGGCCCTGGTGGAGAGGTGGAGTACAGGTCCTGGTGGAGAGGTGGAGTACAGGCCCTGGTGGAGAGGTGGAGTACAGGCCCTGGTGGAGAGGTGGAGTACAGGCCCTGGTGGAGCGGTGGAGTACAGGTCCTGGTGGAGAGGTGGAGTACAGGCCCTGGTGGAGAGGTGGAGTACAGGCCCTGGTGGAGAGGTGGAGTACAGGCCCTGGTGGAGAGGTGGAGTACAGGCCCTGGTGGAGAGGTGGAGTACAGGCCCTGGTGGAGAGGTGGAGTACAGGTCCTGGTGGAGTACAGGCCCTGGTGGAGAGGTGGAGTACAGGCCCTGGTGGAGAGATGGAGTACAGGTCCTGGTGGAGTACAGGCCCTGGTGGAGAGGTGGAGTACAGGTCCTGGTGGAGTACAGGCCCTGGTGGAGAGGTGGAGTACAGGTCCTGGTGGAGAGGTGGAGTACAGGCCCTGGTGGAGAGGTGGAGTACAGGCCCTGGTGGAGAGGTGGAGTACAGGCCCTGGTGGAGAGGTGGAGTACAGGCCCTGGTGGAGAGGTAGAGTACAGGCCCTGGTGGAGAGGTGGAGTACAGGCCCTGGTGGAGAGGTGGAGTACAGGCCCTGGTGGAGTACAGGCCCTGGTGGAGTACAGGCCCTGGTGGAGAGGTGGAGTACAGGCCCTGGTGGAGTACAGGCCCTGGTGGAGAGGTGGAGTACAGGCCCTGGTGGAGAGATGGAGTACAGGCCCTGGTGGAGCGGTGGAGTACAGGCCCTGGTGGAGAGGTGGAGTACAGGTCCTGGTGGAGAGATGGAGTACAGGCCCTGGTGGAGAGGTGGAGTACAGGCCCTGGTGGAGAGGTGGAGTACAGGCCCTGGTGGAGAGGTGGAGTACAGGCCCTGGTGGAGAGGTGGAGTACAGGCCCTGGTGGAGAGGTGGAGTACAGGCCCTGGTGGAGAGGTGGAGTACAGGCCCTGGTGGAGAGGTGGAGTACAGGTCCTGGTGGAGAGGAAATCAATGCCTCACAAAGTACTTATTTCCACAGGTTGTGTTGAGGAGGTGTGTTGCAGGTTGTCTAAAAGCAAACTAAATAGATTACGTTCCTGGAGTGTTTGAAAACATCGTGATGAGTAAAGATTCAACAGACAAAGTCCTTCTGTTTGAAGGAAATGTAATGGATTGGCAGTGGATCATTGAACCACACTTGTGTTGTATTAACAAACATAGTTTGTCTTTTTTTTTATTATAGTGCATCCAGCCTGCCTCTTGTAACCTTGGACTGGGTTTGGCCTTATGTGAAACTGTTTACAAGACATTTATAACTTTCTGAGAAAGTCTGGGAAAATGAAAAGGGCATCTGAGAGTAAGTGCACTCCTCTAACCTTGTCCCAAACCTGGCTACTGGGGAGAATGTCTGGCGCAGGAGACTGGCTTTACTAGTTCTTTCCGTTAGCTCACTTTGCTATCAGCCAATCAATCCAATTACATGAATGAATCCACACTAAACATCCCACTTGATTTCATTTTGATTTCATTAGAATGAAGCAATATATTTGGCATACATGCTAAGCAGAAACATCATGGCAACAACATAGTGACAGGCTGGTAAAACAACATAGTGACAGACTGGTAAAACAACATGGCAACAACATAGTGACAGGCTGGTAAAACAACATAGTGACAGACTGGTAAAACATCATGGCAACAACATAGTGACAGACTGGTAAAACATCATGGCAACAACATAGTGACAGGCTGGTAAAACATCATAGTGACAGACTGGTAAAACAACATGGCAACAACATAGTGACAGGCTGGTAAAACAACATAGTGACAGACTGGTAAAACATCATGGCAACAACATAGTGACAGACTGGTAAAACATCATGGCAACAACATAGTGACAGGTTGGTAAAACATCATAGTGACAGACTGGTAAAACATCATGGCAACAACATAGTGACAGGCTGGTAAAACAACATGGCAACAACATAGTGACAGGCTGGTAAAACAACATAGTGACAGGCTGGTAAAACAACATGGCAACAACATAGTGACAGGCTGGTAAAACAACATAGTGACAGGCTGGTAAAACAACATGGCAACAACATAGTGACAGGCTGGTAAAACAACATAGTGACAGGCTGGTAAAACAACATAGTGACAGGCTGGTAAAACAACATAGTGACAGGCTGGTAAAACAACATAGTGACAGGCTGGTAAAACAACATGGCAACAACATAGTGACAGACTGGTAAAACAACATGGCAACAACATTGTGACAGGCTGGTAAAACAACATCGTGACAGGCTGGTAAAACAACATGGCAACAACATAGTGACAGGCTGGTAAAACAACATGGCAACAACATCGTGACAGGCTGGTAAAACAACATAGTGACAGGCTGGTAAAACATCATAGTGACAGACTGGTAAAACAACATGGCAACAACATAGTGACAGGCTAGTAAAACAACATGGCAACAACATAGTGACAGGCTGGTAAAACAACATAGTGACAGGCTGGTAAAACAACATGGCAACAACATAGTGACAGGCTGGTAAAACATCATGGCAACAACATAGTGACAGGTTGGTAAAACAACATGGCAACAACATAGTGACAGGCTGGTAAAACATCATGGCAACAACATAGTGACAGGCTGGTAAAACATCATGGCAACAACATAGTGACAGGCTGGTAAAACAACATGGCAACAACATAGTGACAGGCTGGTAAAACATCATGGCAACAACATAGTGACAGGCTGGTAAAACAACATGGCAACAACATAGTGAAAGGTTGGTAAAATAAAAAGGCAACAACGTAGTGACAGGTTGGTAAAACAACATGGCAACAACATAGTGACACTGTATTTGTCACATACACATGGTTAGCAGATGTTAATGCGAGTGTAGCGAAATGCTTGTGCTTCTAGTTCCGACAATGCAGTAATAACCAACGAGTAATCTAACCTGACAATTCCAAAACTACTACCTTATACACACAAGTGTAAAGGGACAAAGAATATGTACATAAAGATATATGAATGAGTGATGGTATGGAACGGCATAGGCAAGATGCAGTAGATGGTATCGAGTACAGTATATATACAGTGCCTTGCGAAAGTATTCGGCCCCCCTTTGCGACCTTTTGCCACATTTCAGGCTTCAAACATAAAGATATAAAACTGTATTTTTTTGTGAAGAATCAACAACAAGTGGGACACAATCATGAAGTGGAACGACATTTATTGGATATTTCAAACTTTTTTAACAAATCAAAAACTGAGAAATTGGGCGTGCAAAATTATTCAGCCCCCTTAAGTTAATACTTTGTAGCGCCACCTTTTGCTGCGATTACAGCTGTAAGTCGCTTGGGGTATGTCTCTATCAGTTTTGCACTTCGAGAGACTGAAATTTTTTCCCATTCCTCCTTGCAAAACAGCTCGAGCTCAGTGAGGTTGGATGGAGAGCATTTGTGAACAGCAGTTTTCAGTTCTTTCTACAGATTCTCGATTGGATTCAGGTCTGGACTTTGACTTGGCCATTCTAACACCTGGATATGTTTATTTTTGAACCATTCCATTGTAGATTTTGCTTTATGTTTTGGATCATTGTCTTGTTGGAAGACAAATCTCCGTCCCAGTCTCAGGTCTTTTGCAGACTCCATCAGGTTTTCTTCCAGAATGGTCCTGTATTTGGCTCCATCCATCTTCCCATCAATTTGAACCATCTTCCCTGTCCCTGCTGAAGAAAAGCAGGCCCAAACCATGATGCTGCCACCACCATGTTTGACAGTGGGGATGGTGTGTTCAGGGTGATGAGCTGTGTTGCTTTTACGCCAAACATAACGTTTTGCATTGTTGCCAAAAAGTTCAATTTTGGTTTCATCTGACCAGAGCACCTTCTTCCACATGTTTGGTGTGTCTCCCAGGTGGCTTGTGGCAAACTTTAAATGACACTTTTTATGGATATCTTTAAGAAATGGCTTTCTTCTTGCCACTCTTCCATAAAGGCCAGATTTGTGCAATATACGACTGATTGTTGTCCTATGGACAGAGTCTCCCACCTCAGCTGTAGATCTCTGCAGTTCATCCAGAGTGATCAGGGGCCTCTTGGCTGCATCTCTGATTAGACTTCTCCTTGTTTGAGCTGAAAGTTTAGAGGGACGACCAGGTCTTGGTAGATTTGCAGTGGTCTGATACTCCTTCCATTTCAATATTATCGCTTGCACAGTGCTCCTTGGGATGTTTAAAGCTTGGGAAATCTTTTTGTATCCAAATCCGCCTTTAAACTTCTTCACAACAGTATCTTGGACCTGCCTGGTGTGTTCCTTGTTCTTCATGATGCTCTCTGCGCTTTTAACGGACCTCTGAGACTATCACAGTGCAGGTGCATTTATACGGAGACTTGATTACACACAGGTGGATTGTATTTATCATCATTAGTCATTTAGGTCAACAATGGATCATTCAGAGATCCTCACTGAACTTCTGGAGAGAGTTTGCTGCACTGAAAGTAAAGGGGCTGAATAATTTTGCACGCCCAATTTCAGTTGTTGATTTGTTAAAAAAGTTTGAAATATCCAATAAATGTCCTTCCACTTCATGATTGTGTCCCACATGTTGATTCTTCACAAAAAAATACAGTTTTATATCTTTTTGTTTGAAGCCTGAAATGTGGCAAAAGGTCGCAAAGTTCAAGGGGGCCGAATACTTTCGCAAGGCACTGTATATACACAAATGAGATGAGTAATGTAGGGTATGTAAACATTATATTAAGTAGCATTGTTTAAAGTGGCTAGTGATATATTTTACATCAATGTCCATCAATTCCCATTATTAAAGTGGCTGGAGTTGAGTCAGTGTGTTGGCAGCAGCCACTCAATGTTTGTGGTGGCTGTTTAACAGTCTGATGGCCTTGAGATAGAAGCTGTTTTTCAGTCTCTCGGTCCCAGCTTTGATGCACCTGTACTGACCTCGCCTTCTGGATGATAGCGGGGTGAACAGGCAGTGGCTCGGGTGGTTGATGTCCTTGATGATCTTTATGGCCTTTCTGTGAAGGCTATGTTGTTGTACCAGCCTGTCACTATGTTGTTTTACCAGCCTGTCACTATGTTGTTGTACCAGTCTGTCACTATGTTGTTTTACCAGTCTGTCACTATGTTGTTGTACCAGTCTGTCACTATGTTGTTTTACGAGTCTGTCACTATGTTGTTTTACCAGTCTGTCACTATGTTGTTTTACCAGTCTGTCACTATGTTGTTTTACCAGTCTGTCACTATGTTGTTGTACCAGTCTGTCACTATGTTGTTTTACCAGTCTGTCACTATGTTGTTTTACCAGCCTGTCACTATGTTGTTGTACCAGTCTGTCACTATGTTGTTGTACCAGTCTGTCACTATGTTGTTTTACCAGCCTGTCACTATGTTGTTTTACCAGTCTGTCACTATGTTGTTGTACCAGCCTGTCACTATGTTGTTTTACCAGTCTGTCACTATGTTGTTGTACCAGCCTGTCACTATGTTGTTTTACCAGCCTGTCACTATGTTGTCACTATGTTGTTTTACCAGTCTGTCACTATGTTGTTGTACCAGTCTGTCACTATGTTGTTTTACCAGTCTGTCACTATGTTGTTTTACCAGTCTGTCACTATGTTGTTGTACCAGTCTGTCACTATGTTGTTTTACCAGTCTGTCACTATGTTGTTGTACCAGTCTGTCACTATGTTGTTGTACCAGTCTGTCACTATGTTGTTTTACCAGCCTGTCACTATGTTGTTGTACCAGTCTGTCACTATGTTGTTTTACCAGTCTGTCACTATGTTGTTGTACCAGTCTGTCACTATGTTGTTGTACCAGTCTGTCACTATGTTGTTTTACCAGTCTGTCACTATGTTGTTGTACCAGTCTGTCACTATGTTGTTGTACCAGTCTGTCACTATGTTGTTTTACCAGTCTGTCACTATGTTGTTGTACCAGTCTGTCACTATGTTGTTTTACCAGTCTGTCACTATGTTGTTGTACCAGTCTGTCACTATGTTGTTGTACCAGTCTGTCACTATGTTGTTTTACCAGTCTGTCACTATGTTGTTTTACCAGCCTGTCACTATGTTGTTGTACCAGTCTGTCACTATGTTGTTGTACCAGTCTGTCACTATGTTGTTGTACCAGTCTGTCACTATGTTGTTTTACCAGTCTGTCACTATGTTGTTTTACCAGCCTGTCACTATGTTGTTTTACCAGTCTGTCACTATGTTGTTTTACCAGTCTGTCACTATGTTGTTTTACCAGTCTGTCACTATGTTGTTTTACCAGTCTGTCACTATGTTGTTGTACCAGTCTGTCACTATGTTGTTTTACCAGCCTGTCACTAATGTTGTTGTACCAGTCTGTCACTATGTTGTTTTACCAGCCTGTCACTAATGTTGTTGTACCAGTCTGTCACTAATGTTGTTTTACCAGTCTGTCACTATGTTGTTGTACCAGTCTGTCACTATGTTGTTTTACCAGTCTGTCACTATGTTGTTGTACCAGTCTGTCACTATGTTGTTGTACCAGTCTGTCACTATGTTGTTTTACCAGCCTGTCACTATGTTGTTGTACCAGTCTGTCACTATGTTGTTTTACCAGTCTGTCACTATGTTGTTGTACCAGTCTGTCACTATGTTGTTTTACCAGTCTGTCACTATGTTGTTGTACCAGTCTGTCACTATGTTGTTGTACCAGTCTGTCACTATGTTGTTTTACCAGCCTGTCACTATGTTGTTGTACCAGTCTGTCACTATGTTGTTTTACCAGTCTGTCACTATGTTGTTGTACCAGTCTGTCACTATGTTGTTGTACCAGTCTGTCACTATGTTGTTTTACCAGTCTGTCACTATGTTGTTGTACCAGTCTGTCACTATGTTGTTGTACCAGTCTGTCACTATGTTGTTTTACCAGTCTGTCACTATGTTGTTGTACCAGTCTGTCACTATGTTGTTGTACCAGTCTGTCACTATGTTGTTTTACCAGTCTGTCACTATGTTGTTGTACCAGTCTGTCACTATGTTGTTGTACCAGTCTGTCACTATGTTGTTTTACCAGTCTGTCACTATGTTGTTTTACCAGCCTGTCACTATGTTGTTGTACCAGTCTGTCACTATGTTGTTGTACCAGTCTGTCACTATGTTGTTGTACCAGTCTGTCACTATGTTGTTTTACCAGTCTGTCACTATGTTGTTTTACCAGCCTGTCACTATGTTGTTTTACCAGTCTGTCACTATGTTGTTTTACCAGTCTGTCACTATGTTGTTGTACCAGTCTGTCACTATGTTGTTTTACCAGTCTGTCACTATGTTGTTTTACCAGTCTGTCACTATGTTGTTTTACCAGTCTGTCACTATGTTGTTGTACCAGTCTGTCACTATGTTGTTTTACCAGCCTGTCACTAATGTTGTTGTACCAGTCTGTCACTATGTTGTTTTACCAGCCTGTCACTAATGTTGTTGTACCAGTCTGTCACTAATGTTGTTGTACCAGTCTGTCACTAATGTTGTTGTACCAGTCTGTCACTAATGTTGTTGTACCAGTCTGTCACTAATGTTGTTGTACCAGTCTGCCACTGTGTTGTTACCATGTTTTACCAGCCTGTCACTCAATGGTAAAGCCTTCCCTCTCAACAGGAGTTTCCATGGGCATCTTGAGGATCTTTTGTTGGTGTTCTACAAGCTGGGTAAAATTGTGTATTTTTTATATGAAGAATACACGGTTATTCTTCATAATAGATGCAAAACAATTTAGGCTTTCTCTAAGTATTTGACATGTGCATGCCCTTCAACATTCTCTCCACTTCCTTATCAACACCCCCCTTACACATGTCTCATCCTATCCCGATGAGAATGGCCTGCCATCGACTGAGAAGCCATATGTCTTCCACAGAGACATTGTGGATAGAAGAAAAGATTCCATGCATACACTCCACATCCTGTTTTCCTTCCTCCTGGTCCATCCTAACGATCCTTCCTCCTGGTCTATCCTAACGATCCCTTCTTCCTGGTCTATCCTAACGATCCTTCCTCCTGGTCTATCCTAACGATCCTTCCTCCTGGTCTATCCTAACGATCCTTCCTCCTGGTCTATCCTAACGATCCCTTCTTCCTGGTCTATCCTAACGATCCTTCCTCCTGGTCTATCCTAACGATCCTTCCTCCTGGTCCATCCTAACGATCCTTCCTCCTGGTCTATCCTAACGATCCTTCCTCCTGGTCTATCCTAACGTTCCTTCCTCCTGGTCTATCCTAACGATCCTTCCTCCTGGTCTATCCTAACGATCCTTCCTCCTGGTCTATCCTAACGATCCTTCCTCCTGGTCTATCCTAACGATCCTTCCTCCTGGTCCATCCTAACGATCCTTCCTCCTGGTCTATCCTAACGATCCTTCCTCCTGGTCTATCCTAACGATCCTTCCTCCTGGTCTATCCTAACGTTCCTTCCTCCTGGTCTATCCTAACGTTCCTTCCTCATGGTCTATCCTAACGATCCTTCCTCCTGGTCTATCCTAACGATCCTTCCTCCTGGTCTATCCTAACGATCCTTCCTCCTGGTCTATCCTAACGATCCCTTCCTCCTGGTCTATCCTAACGATCCTTCCTCCTGGTCTATCCTAACGATCCTTCCTCCTGGTCTATCCTAACGATCCTTCCTCCTGGTCTATCCTAACGTTCCTTCCTCCTGGTCTATCCTAACGTTCCTTCCTCCTGGTCTATCCTAACGATCCCTTCTTCATGGTCTATCCTAACGATCCTTCCTCCTGGTCTATCCTAACGATCCTTCCTCCTGGTCTATCCTAACGATCCTTCCTCCTGGTCTATCCTAACGATCCTTCCTCCTGGTCTATCCTAACGATCCTTCCTCCTGGTCTATCCTAACGATCCTTCCTCCTGGTCTATCCTAATGTTCCTTCCTCCTGGTCTATCCTAACGATCCCTTCTTCCTGGTCTATCCTAACGATCCTTCCTCCTGGTCTATCCTAATGTTCCTTCCTCCTGGTCTATCCTAATGTTCCTTCCTCCTGGTCTATCCTAACGATCCCTTCTTCCTGGTCTATCCTAACGATCCTTCCTCCTGGTCTATCCTAACGTTCCTTCCTCCTGGTCTATCCTAACGATCCTTCCTCCTGGTCTATCCTAACGATCCTTCCTCCTGGTCTATCCTAACGATCCTTCCTCCTGGTCTATCCTAACGATCCTTCCTCCTGGTCTATCCTAACGATCCTTCCTCCTGGTCTATCCTAACGATCCTTCCTCCTGGTCTATCCTAACGATCCTTCCTCCTGGTCTATCCTAACGATCCTTCCTCCTGGTCTATCCTAATGATCCCTTCCTCCTGGTCTATCCTAACGATCCCTTCTTCCTGGTCTATCCTAATGTTCCTTCCTCCTGGTCTATCCTAACGATCCTTCCTCCTGGTCTAATCTAACGAGGACCACATCTTAACCTCAGGTACTGTCAGACATACTGTACTGTATGTACAGTATAATATCTTCTTCTCTGGTACTCCCCAGGGGAAACATCATTCAACCCATGCACTTTTTAACATGTTATGTTCAGGTGCTTGGGAAGTACAGGGCTCACCTTGTGTCATTTTAAAAGACTGGTCATGTTTGTCTTTCAGTCCCCAAACCAAGGGTATAATAAACTAGAATTTTCAGGCTACACCAATATATTTAACCAAGATAACCCCACCATAGGTAGTTGATTATGTTTAGCAGAATAGTCTAATCTTCCCCAGCATGATGTGTACCCATGATCAGAGTCCACTTCTACCATGTCTATCCATTTCTATTTCAATATGGGAGATTACAGGACCTTTCTCTCTGCCAAATGTGTGAAAATCTCTCTCACTCCTTCTCTTTCTCTCTCTGTGTGTGTGTGCCAGTCCGTCAGTGAGCCAGCCGTAAATAGCCAGGACACTGACCCATTAAGGGTTAGGGTGACGAGTTTGTTTTAGGTTACATTATTACATTGGTGACAGGTTGGCTGGCAACACATCCACTTAGTTATTGATTAAATACAAATGTTTTATGTATGAATAGTGTAAACGACTATGCAGCACACCAAAGGGTTGGGAGCACTACACAGGTTGCAGAATAGGTCCCAGAGTTTACAATATACAGTGCATTCGGAAAGTAATCAGACCCCTTGACTTTTCCCACATTTTGTTATGTTACAAGCCTTATTCAAAAATTGATTAAATACATTTTTTCCTCGTCAATCTACACACAATACCCTATAACGTCAAAGCAAAAACAGGTTTTTAGAAATTGCATGGTGGTCAGACAAGCTCAGGTGCATCCTGTTTCTATTCATCATCCTTGAGATGTTTCTACAACTTAATTGGAGTCCGCCTGTGGTAAATTCAATTGATTGGACATGATTTGGAAAGGCACACACCTGTCTATATAAGGTCCCGCAGTAGACAGTGCATGTCAGAGCAAAAACCAAGCCATGAGGTCGAAGGAATTGTCCGTAAAAGCTCTGAGACCGGATTGTGTCAAGGCACAGATCTGGAGAAGGGTACCAAAACTTTTCTGCAGCTTTGAAGATCCCCAAGAACACAGTGGCTTCCATTATTCTTAAATTGAAAAAGTTTGGAGCCACCAAGACTCTTCCTAGAGCTGGCTGCCCGGCCAAACTGGGCAATCGGGGGAGAAGGGCTTTGGTCAGGGAGGTGACCAAGAACCCGTTGATCACTCTGACTGAGCTCCAGAGTTCCTCTGTGGAGATGAGAGAGCCTTCCAGATGGACAACCATCTCTGCAGCACTCCACCAATCAGGCCTTTATGGTAAAGTGGCTAAATGAAAGCCACTCCTCAATAAAAGGCACATGTCAGCCCGCTTGGAGTTTGCCAAAAGGCACCTAAAGGACTCTCAGACCATGAGAAACAAGATTCTCTGGTCTGATGAAACCAAGATTGAACTCTTTGGCCTGAATGCCAAGCGTCACGTCTGGAGGAAACCTGGCACCGTCCCTACGATGAAGCATGGCGGTGGTAGCATCATGCTGTGGGGAGGTTTTTGTGCAGCAGGGACTGGGAGACTAGTCAGGAAAGATGAATGGAGCAAAGTACTGAGAGATCCTTGATGAAAACCTGCTCCAGAGCACTCAGGACCTCAGACTGGGGCAAAGGTTCACCTTCCGAGCCAAGACAACGCAGGAGTGAATGTCCTTCAGTGACCCAGCAAGAGCCCGGACTTGAACCTGATCGAACATCTCTGGAGAGACCTGAAAATAGCTGTGTAGCGATGCTCCCCATCCAACCTGACAGAGCTTGAGAGGAACTGCAGAGAAGAATTGGAGAAACTCCCCAAATACAGGTGTGCCAAGCTTGTAACGTCATACCCAAGAAGACTTAATGCTGTAATCGCTGCCAAAAGTGCTTCAACAAAGTACCGAGTAAAGGGTCTGAATACTTATCAAAATGTGATATTTCAGTCATTTTCTTTCCTATAAACTAGCAAAGATTTCTAAAAAAAACAGTTTTTGCTTTGTCATGATGGGGTATTGTGTGTAGATTGATGAGGGAAAAATGTATTTAATCAATTTTAGAATAAGGCTGTAATGTAACAAAATATGGAAACAGTCTTTCCGACCCCTTGACACTGTAATCACTAATGCTGACATATTTAATCTCTATTAAAAGATGCACTATGCAATGTAATCGCTCCGCAATTTCCTTTCTGATAGAGTTTGAATAGTTCGCCTACTTTCAGTTTGTGACAAAACAATCAAGTATAGTGTAGAGAGTCATTGTGCCATGTTAACCTGCTGTGAAATATTTTCCATGAGCAAAAATAGAGTTTTGTGACAGACGCACAAAACTTCAGAACGAGAAGCATAGAAATAGAACAGATCTACCGCTTCTTAGACTTCCTTTCAATGAGAATAACAGATCTATAACTCACGCGTCTATGTGAATTTGGTCGGTTCGCCCAAAAAGTGACATATTGCAGCTTTAACTTATGCATAATTAGCATTATTCGGTTGCTTGGTTTGTCCTCAGCTTCATGGCAAGAAGGTTCTAAAGCTTCTTCAGAAGATCTTCAGCTGGTTGCCCTTTGGCAATGGTAATTGATCACAAGGTGTTGGTTCTGCATGGCGGAATCTCGGACACCACAGACCCTCCCTTCATTACCAGAGTGGACCTCACAGCACAGTCCTATGGAGATCTCCGTAACTCCCTGACTAACCCTGAACCAGACTGACTGAGATACTGGGGAGCTGCTGGAGAAGTACAGGACGAGTGGAAACAGCTAATATCCGTCCTCAGAACCAAATCTTGCGTGCACCAGCTGTCACCAGAGAGTATAACAGGTGACTGACATCAGACGGAATGCTTAGATTTATGCCACATTTATTGCTGGGATGGACGGATGGATTTGGATGGACGTTTTTCCTAAAGTACCAGTGAATAGAGTGGAAGGTCAACATGACTCCGTTCCTATCTCCTTAGTGGTGGTACTGACTAGTACCCTGGTGTTGTCTGTCTGGGCTACAGATTGTGGACATGCTGTGGAGCGACCCCCATGCCTCAGAACGGCTGTGTCCCCAATGAGGTGCGAGGTGGAGGCTGCGACTGGGGCCCAGATGTGACAGAAGAGGTCCTGGAATGACACAACCTCACACTGCTCATTAGATGAGGCCCAGACGTGACTGTCACGACTTCCACCGAAGGTGGCTCCTCTCCCTGTTCGGGCGGTGCTCGGCGGTCGTCGTCGCCGGCCTACTAGCTGCCACCACCGTCTGTCTGTATTGTTTACACCTGTGTCCTATTAGTTTATTTCGGGGGGGTTATTTACCTCCGCTGCCTGCTTGTCTTTTTGCGGGAATGTTTGCTGTGGTATCTTTGTTAGGGGTGTCTGCACCACGGGGTTCTTTTACACAGCAGTTTGTACCGTTTGGTATGTGTTTAGGAGTAGAGGTTTCTCCTCCGTGTGTAACGTTTTTTCCCTGTGGGTGGCGACCTCATTTGGGTGTATTCTCCCCCATGTTGTTGCGGAGTTGGGATTTCTTAAATAAACGATTGTGCTACTGGGACATCCTTGTTCTCCTGCTCCTGATTCCTGCACCTCCCTCCTTTAAGGAGGCTCTAAACAGTGACAGAAGAGGTCCTGGAATGACACAAGATCACGCTGCTCAATAGATGGGGCCCAGACGTACCAGGCCAACAGGACTACCAGGGTGCCTCACTCCATCCAGTACCAGGCCAACAGGACTACCAGGGTGATCACAATGAGGCAAAAGAAACAGACGTCACACCAGCCATCCTTAGAGATGAAACAGACGTCACACCAGCCATCCCATAGAGATACTTATATGACTCTGGGAAATCCAATTGCTCAACACTGGTAACATTGTGTCATCTGTTTGGAGGGGAAATATGAAAAGCTCTCACATTAGTATGCGGCCTCCTGAAATGATCAGTAGTCCTACTGTTTGTGTGTTATGCTTGATAACTGATACCTCCCACATATGCTACTTCCACTAAAAACCCCTGCAGTGAATACCATGAATACCTCCTACAGACACGGTATCCACTGTGTGTGATGTGGTTAATCCCCTATGATGTAGTTGGTATTTTATTAGGATCCACCATTAGCTGTTGCAATAGCAGCAGATACTCTTCTTGGAGTTCCACACAAACCATAATACCGAATGACAGTTCATGCCCTTGTGTTTTCAGTGTTGGGCGGACTGAGCTTTCAGATCTAAAGGCTTTGAGGGAGCAGCTGTTTTAACACCTCATTTGGGAAGACGACCCGGAGAATATGCTGGTGACGAACCACACACTCACTGTTTCACTCATATCACAACTACCAGTAACCTCTGAACACCTCATTCAGGAAGACGACCCGGAGAATATGCTGGTGACGAACCACACACTCACTGTTTCACTCATATCACAACTACCAGTAACCTCTGAACACCTCATTCAGGAAGACGACCCGGAGAATATGCTGGTGACGAACCACACACTCACTGTTTCACTCATATCACAACTACCAGTAACCTCTGAACACCTCATTCAGGAAGACGACCCGGAGAATATGCTGGTGACGAACCACACACTCACTGTTTCACTCATATCACAACTACCAGTAACCTCTGAACACCTCATTCAGGAAGACGACCCGGAGAATATGCTGGTGACGAACCACACACTCACTGTTTCACTCATATCACAACTACCAGTAACCTCTGAACACCTCATTCAGGAAGACGACCCGGAGAATATGCTGGTGACGAACCACACACTCACTGTTTCACTCATATCACAACTACCAGTAACCTCTGAACACCTCATTCAGGAAGACGACCCGGAGAATATGCTGGTGACGAACCACACACTCACGGTTTCACTCATATCACAACTACCAGTAACCTCTGTTCGTCCTCAGTAGTTTAGAAACATTATATAGCCGGTTGACTATTCATCACCATCTAGTGGCTATAAATGGCAACAGTAAATAGTACCTAGCAGTCTCTTCAAATCGTAAATGTTCCCAGTGGACAATGAATGGTGTGTCAACATCAAATTGTGTTTTACTGGTCTCTTATGTGTCTTTATGGCTCAGTAAAGCATATATAAAACTTGATCTCTCTCTATGCAGTAAAGATTGTCTGCGTTATCAATGTGAGGCTGTGCGGTATCTATCTGGTCCGACTGGTCTCTCTCTCTCACATCTGATCTCTCCGGGCCAGTTCCATGGAGGCTGTGTTGAAACTGGGCCTGACCAGAAGGGTTAGGGCAGTGTCCTGGGGACCCCAAGGAATGCATGTTCTGTTTCTTTGCCCTAGAGCTACACAGCTGATTCAAACAAACAACTCATCATCAAGCTTGGATTATTTGAATCATCTGTGTAGTGCTATGGTCAACATGTGCACCCTTTGGGGTCCCCGGGACCATGTTTGGGAAACGCTGGGTAAGGGTTATAGGGTTTTAAGGTAGCAGTTTGAGGCTGACTGTGTTATTGCTGCACGGTCTCTCTGTAATGGCTATATGGTCTCTCTGTAATGGCTATATGGTCTGTCTGTAATGGCTATATGGTCTGTCTGTAATGGCTATATGGTCTGTCTGTAATGGCTATATGGTCTGTCTGTAATGGCTATATGGTCTGTCTGTAATGGCTATATGGTCTGTCTGTAATGGCTATATGGTCTCTCTGTAATGGCTATATGGTCTCTCTGTAATGGCTATATGGTCTGTCTGTAATGGCTATATGGTCTGTCTGTAATGGCTATATGGTCTCTCTGTAATGGCTATATGGTCTGTCTGTAATGGCTATATGGTCTGTCTGTAATGGCTATATGGTCTCTCTGTAATGGCTATATGGTCTGTCTGTAATGGCTATATGGTCTCTCTGTAATGGCTATATGGTCTGTCTGTAATGGCTATATGGTCTGTCTGTAATGGCTATATGGTCTGTCTGTAATGGCTATATGGTCTGTCTGTAATGGCTATATGGTCTGTCTGTAATGGCTATATGGTCTGTCTGTAATGGCTATATGGTCTCTCTGTAATGGCTATATGGTCTGTCTGTAATGGCTATATGGTCTGTCTGTAATGGCTATATGGTCTGTCTGTAATGGCTATATGGTCTGTCTGTAATGGCTATATGGTCTGTCTGTAATGGCTATATGGTCTGTCTGTAATGGCTATATGGTCTGTCTGTAATGGCTATATGGTCTGTCTGTAATGGCTATATGGTCTGTCTGTAATGGCTATATGGTCTGTCTGTAATGGCTATATGGTCTGTCTGTAATGGCTATATGGTCTGTCTGTAATGGCTATATGGTCTGTCTGTAATGGCTATATGGTCTGTCTGTAATGGCTATATGGTCTCTCTGTAATGGCTATATGGTCTGTCTGTAATGGCTATATGGTCTGTCTGTAATGGCTATATGGTCTGTCTGTAATGGCTATATGGTCTCTCTGTAATGGCTATATGGTCTCTCTGTAATGGCTATATGGTCTCTCTGTAATGGCTATATGGTCTCTCTGTAATGGCTATATGGTCTCTTTGTAATGGCTATATGGTCTGTCTGTAATGGCTATATGGTCTGTCTGTAATGGCTATATGGTCTGTCTGTAATGGCTATATGGTCTGTCTGTAATGGCTATATGGTCTGTCTGTAATGGCTATATGGTCTGTCTGTAATGGCTATATGGTCTGTCTGTAATGGCTATATGGTCTGTCTGTAATGGCTATATGGTCTGTCTGTAATGGCTATATGGTCTGTCTGTAATGGCTATATGGTCTGTCTGTAATGGCTATATGGTCTGTCTGTAATGGCTATATGGTCTCTCTGTAATGGCTATATGGTCTGTCTGTAATGGCTATATGGTCTGTCTGTAATGGCTATATGGTCTCTCTGTAATGGCTATATGGTCTCTCTGTAATGGCTATATGGTCTGTCTGTAATGGCTATATGGTCTGTCTGTAATGGCTATATGGTCTCTCTGTAATGGCTATATGGTCTCTCTGTAATGGCTATATGGTCTGTCTGTAATGGCTATATGGTCTGTCTGTAATGGCTATATGGTCTGTCTGTAATGGCTATATGGTCTGTCTGTAATGGCTATATGGTCTGTCTGTAATGGCTATATGGTCTGCCTGTAATGGCTATATGGTCTGTCTGTAATGGCTATATGGTCTCTCTGTAATGGCTATATGGTCTGTCTGTAATGGCTATATGGTCTGTCTGTAATGGCTATATGGTCTCTCTGTAATGGCTATATGGTCTCTCTGTAATGGCTATATGGTCTGTCTGTAATGGCTATATGGTCTGTCTGTAATGCCTATATGGTATCTCTGTAATGGCTATATGGTCTCTCTGTAATGGCTATATGGTCTGTCTGTAATGGCTATATGGTCTGTCTGTAATGGCTATATGGTCTCTCTGTAATGGCTATATGGTCTCTCTGTAATGGCTATATGGTCTGTCTGTAATGGCTATATGGTCTGTCTGTAATCTGGTCTGTAATGGCTATATGGTCTGTCTGTAATGGCTATATGGTCTGTCTGTAATGGCTATATGGTCTCTCTGTAATGGCTATATGGTCTGTCTGTAATGGCTATATGGTCTGTCTGTAATGGCTATATGGTCTGTCTGTAATGGCTATATGGTCTGTCTGTAATGGCTATATGGTCTGTCTGTAATGGCTATATGGTCTGTCTGTAATGGCTATATGGTCTGTCTGTAATGGCTATATGGTCTGTCTGTAATGGCTATATGGTCTGTCTGTAATGGCTATATGGTCTGTCTGTAATGGCTATATGGTCTCTCTGTAATGGCTATATGGTCTGTCTGTAATGGCTATATGGTCTGTCTGTAATGGCTATATGGTCTGTCTGTAATGGCTATATGGTCTGTCTGTAATGGCTATATGGTCTGTCTGTAATGGCTATATGGTCTGTCTGTAATGGCTATATGGTCTCTCTGTAATGGCTATATGGTCTCTCTGTAATGGCTATATGGTCTGTCTGTAATGGCTATATGGTCTGTCTGTAATGGCTATATGGTCTGTCTGTAATGGCTATATGGTCTGTCTGTAATGGCTATATGGTCTGTCTGTAATGGCTATATGGTCTGTCTGTAATGGCTATATGGTCTCTCTGTAATGGCTATATGGTCTGTCTGTAATGGCTATATGGTCTCTCTGTAATGGCTATATGGTCTGTCTGTAATGGCTATATGGTCTCTCTGTAATGGCTATATGGTCTGTCTGTAATGGCTATATGGTCTCTCTGTAATGGCTATATGGTCTCTCTGTAATGGCTATATGGTCTGTCTGTAATGGCTATATGGTCTCTCTGTAATGGCTATATGGTCTGTCTGTAATGGCTATATGGTCTGTCTGTAATGGCTATATGGTCTGTCTGTAATGGCTATATGGTCTGTCTGTAATGGCTATATGGTCTCTCTGTAATGGCTATATGGTCTCTCTGTAATGGCTATATGGTCTCTCTGTAATGGCTATATGGTCTGTCTGTAATGGCTATATGGTCTGTCTGTAATGGCTATATGGTCTGTCTGTAATGGCTATATGGTCTGTCTGTAATGGCTATATGGTCTCTCTGTAATGGCTATATGGTCTCTCTGTAATGGCTATATGGTCTCTCTGTAATGGCTATATGGTCTGTCTGTAATGGCTATATGGTCTGTCTGTAATGGCTATATGGTCTCTCTGTAATGGCTATATGGTCTCTCTGTAATGGCTATATGGTCTCTCTGGAATGGCTATATGGTCTGTCTGTAATGGCTATATGGTCTCTCTGTAATGGCTATATGGTCTCTCTGTAATGGCTATATGGTCTGTCTGTAATGGCTATATGGTCTCTCTGTAATGGCTATATGGTCTGTCTGTAATGGCTATATGGTCTCTCTGGAATGGCTATATGGTCTGTCTGTAATGGCTATATGGTCTCTCTGTAATGGCTATATGGTCTCTCTGGAATGGCTATATGGTCTCTCTGTAATGGCTATATGGTCTCTCTGGAATGGCTATATGGTCTCTCTGGAATGGCTATATGGTCTCTCTGTAATGGCTATATGGTCTCTCTGGAATGGCTATATGGTCTCTCTGTAATGGCTATATGGTCTGTCTGTAATGGCTATATGGTCTCTCTGTAATGGCTATATGGTCTCTCTGGAATGGCTATATGGTCTCTCTGTAATGGCTATATGGTCTCTCTGGAATGGCTATATGGTCTCTCTGTAATGGCTATATGGTCTGTCTGTAATGGCTATATGGTCTGTCTGTAATGGCTATATGGTCTCTCTGGAATGGCTGCGAACACCTCAACAAGGACGTCATCACAGACTTCAACAAGGACGTCAGTGTGAAATCAATTAGGATGTCAGAATAGGCTTCAATATTGACGTCAGAGTAGACATTAATGAGTTCATGAAGGCCTTCCGCCTGGTGGGAGGAGGCCACCTGAAGCATGAAGGAGATGACCCCCACTGATACACCACCTCAAGAGGAAATATATTATTATAAACTGGAATCTACTCATTCGACTCAATGTCCCCAGCCATCTCCAAAAGGACAGAATTACTACCGAGATTCTTTCTCAGTAGACAGAGGAACACATTAGAAAGATATTTTAGGGGATACCTGACTATTCATACAATAGCCACTATAGCTGACCAAAGGAATGTTGTGTTACGACCAAAATAATGTTATGTTAAGACCAAAGGAATGTTGCTTCTATAGATGAAAGCTGCACAGCCATTGCTTAGTCACTATGTAAGCAGTATAACAAGAACAAAGAGAGCGACACGGGACAAGCATTTCTTTTAGAAATGGTGCAGAAGTGAGGTGTACGCATAGTATCTATGCTTGTGTAATGGATTACAATTGAACCAGAAACTCACCCACAGCGTAAAATGTTTCCCATGGTGCCTTTGAAACTAATCTTTTTCAGTGACATAACTGGTTCAAGCCCAGTCAGAGGCAGATTGAGGGAGGAAGTGAAGCTGCCAAGCTAGCACAGTGATACTTGGATAAGCTAGCACGGTGATGCTGGTGACACTTGGATAAGCTAGCACGGTGATGCTGGTGACACTTGGATAAGCTAGCACGGTGATGCTGGTGACACTTGGATAAGCTAGCACGGTGATGCTGGTGACACTTGGATAAGCTAGCACGGTGATGCTGGTGACACTTGGATAAGCTAGCACGGTGATGCTGGTGACACTTGGATAAGCTAGCACGGTGATGCTGGTGACACTTGGGTCAGAAAAGAGATCCAAACTCAGTTCTGGAGAAAGGCTCTTCAATGAAACCTTATTATTAAGCCATGTTGGGCTTGTGCAGTATTCTCATGCGATCATATACAAATGGCTAAAGCAATAGAAAGCGTATTTATTTGTTGAATATCACCCAACATATTGAACAACTCAAAACAGTCACATCTTAGTTCAGATGGATGGGAGCTTTGAGTGCGAAACACAGAAAGAGAGAGATGTGTTGCCAACAAAGTGGCATGTCCCTTTAATAATGGTTATCAGCATCAGACCTGGTTTAAATAAACATCCCTTTCATTTTAAAATACTTCACCTGCCGTCCAATAGTCCCATAATGTGCAACCGTGCATCAGACCGGATCAATCAAATGCTCAAAGTATTTGAAAGAAAGCAAATACTATTTGAATCCAGCTCAGACGGACAGTGAAAAGGGCAGGGTGGGTCAGCTGAGCAAGTCCAGGAAGCTGTGTCCTATCAGATTGAGGTCTTCCACGAGGTCTTTGATCACACTGATCAGCAGACTCGGACCCGCCTGCTGCTGAGGAGAGGGGGAAAAGAAAAAAATGGAGACAGTCAACAATACTGACTAACCATACCTACACTAATATGAACAGAGACACTCAGTACTACTGATGGACTAACGGCTGACCACACACTATATTCACAAAAGTATGTGGACACCCCTTTAAATGAGTGGATTTGGTTGTTTCAGCCACACCCCTTGCCGTCATACCATCAGGGCCACCTAATCATCCCCAGCTTACAATTGGCTCATTCATCCCCTCCTCTCCCCTGTAACTATTCTCCAGGTCGTTGCTGTAAATGAGAATGTGTTCTCAGTCAACTTTCCTGGTAAAATAAAAAAAACGCATATAAAAATGCAAAAAACAAAAAAATATGTAAAAATAAATAAATCACACCACAGGGCCTCCCGGCTGTGCCACCAGAGACTCTGGGTTCGAGCCCAGGCTCTGTCGCAGCCTGCCGCGACCGGGAGGTCCATGGGGCGACGCACAATTGGCCTAGCGTAGTCCGGGTTAGGGAGGGTTTGGCCGGTAGGAATATCCTTGTATGATCGCGCACTATCGACTCCTGTGGCGCAGTGCACGCTGACCAGGTTGCACGGTGTTTCCTCCGACACATTGGTGCGGCTGGCTTCCGGGTGCACCACGCTGTGTTAAAGAAGCAGTGCGGCTTGGTTGGGTTGTGTTTCGGAGGACGCATGACTCTCGACCTTCGTTTCTCCTGAGCCCGTACGGGAGTTGTAG
The DNA here is from genome assembly GCF_018296145.1 of Oncorhynchus tshawytscha. Classification (NCBI taxonomy): domain Eukaryota; kingdom Metazoa; phylum Chordata; class Actinopteri; order Salmoniformes; family Salmonidae; genus Oncorhynchus; species Oncorhynchus tshawytscha. Next base: position 8,305,632 of record NC_056437.1, read on the forward strand.
CGATGAGACAAGATAGTAACTACTAAAACCAATTGGATACTACGGAATTGAACAATGTAGGGGCATTATATAAGGTAGCATTGTTTAAAGTGGGGTATTTAAATTTCCCATCCCCCTGGAGTAAAAAAAAACTTGACACAGACATGCAATCTCCATAGACAAACATTGGCAGTAAAATGGCTCGTAGCATCGTCATAGGATGCAACCTTTCCAACAAGTCAGTTCGTCAAACGTCTGCCCTGCTAGAGCTGCCCGGTCAACTGTAAGTGCTGTTATTGTGAAGTGGAAATGGCTCAAGCACACAAGCTCACAGAACGGGACCGCTGAAGCGCGTAAAAAAAATATAAAAAAATAGAAGAAAATAAATAATAATAATCATCTGTCCTCGGTTGTAACACTAACTACTGAGTTCCAAACTGCCTCTGGAAGCAATGTCAGCACAATAACTGTTAGTCGGGAGATTCATGAAATGGGTTTTCATGGCTGAGCAGCCACACACAAGCCTCAGATCAAAATGTGCAATGCCAAGTGTTGGCTGGAGTGGTGTACATCTGGAGCAGTGGAAACACATTCTCTGGAGTGATGAATTCACCAATTGGCAGTCCGACGGACAAATCTGGATTTGACAGATGCCAGAAGTACACTACAATGCATAGTGCCAACTGTAAAGGAATGGGGCTGTTTTTCATGGTTCGTGTTAGGCCCTGAGAAATCCTAATACTACAAAATACAATGACATTCTAGATGATTATGTGCTTCCAACCTTGTGGCAACAATTTGGGGAAGGTCCCTTTCCTGTTTCAGCATGACAAAAAAAACAGTCCTACTTGTTCGAAGACAAGGGGGACTTGCTTCCACAAAGCGAGGTCCATACCGAGATGGTTCGTCGAGATCGGTGTGGAAGAAATTGACTGGCCTGCACAGCGCCCTGACCTCAACCCCATCGAACACCTTTGGGATGAATTGGAACGCTGACTGCGAGCCAGGCCTAATCGCCCAACATCAGTGTCTGACCTCACTAATGCTCTTGTGGCTGAATAGAAGCAAGTCCCTGCAGCAATGTTCCAACATGTAGTGGAAAGCCTTCCCAGAAGAGTGGAGGCTGTTGTAAGGGCAAAGGGGGGGACCAACTCCATTTTGGAATGAGATGTTCGACGAGCAGGTGTCCACATACTTTTGGTCATGTAGTGTATATGCAGACAGACAAATCACTTCTAAATTTCCAATTCAAATGTTCCCTTCAGGGACAATAAAGGATATCATTCAGGGCTTGACATGAACTTTATTTAGACACTTGTCTTCGGACAAGTAGGACTGCTTTTTCACTGTCCCGCAAAAGAAGGTCTGTAACACCATTTTTACATCATTGTATGATGCAAGGAACCACTTTACAAAATATATGCATCAATGTTTTTTTACTATAGAGAATCAGATAAAATGAAGGCTACACTCTGCCTTATTGGCTTCTTTGTCTAATCACATTTTATTTGTCACATACACATGGCTAGTCTTTTTCAGTGGCTAAACCAACAAGGCTCGTAATTTAACAACTTTATTTCTATTTACAGATGGCATACAGGTTTGTTAAGGCACACAAATGTTCAAATGTTACACATTTCTGCCCCCCCCCAAAAATAAAATAAACATTCAAATGCCTCTCCTGTGAAGTCGTGACTTGCGAAATACGCCTAGTTTCCTGAAGCAAGTCACACCTTATTACATTAAAGCCTTATTCTAAAATAAGATACGATTTTTATTTAAGTGTTATTATATACAGCCGGAAAGAACTATTGGATATCAGAGTGACGTCAATTTACCAGCATTATGACTTTTCCGAAGAGGATCCTTTGTTCGAACCACCCAAGGCATTCAAAGCCTTCGGACTGTTTCGGACTGCTCCATCATGCTGGAAAAGGCATTGTTTGTCACCAAACTGTTCCTGGATGGTTGGGAGAAGTTGCTCTCGGAGGATGTGTTGGTACCATTCTTTATTCATGGCTGTGTTCTTAGGCAAAATTGTGAGTGAGCCCACTCCCTTGGCTGAGAAGCAACCCCATACACGAATGGTCTCAGGATGCTTTACTGTTGGCATGACACAGAACTGATGGTAGCGCTCACATTGTGTTCTCCGGACAAGCTTTTTTCCAGATGCCCCAAACAATCGGAAAGGGGATTCAGAGAAAATAATTTTACCCCAGTCCTCAGCAGTCCAATTCCTGTACCTTTTGCAGAATATCAGTCTGTCGCAGATGTTTTTCCTGGAGAGAAGTGGCTTCTTTGCTGCCCTTCTTGACACCAGGCCATCCTCCAAAAGTCTTTGCCTCACTGTGCGTGCAGATGCACTCACACCAGCCTGCTGCCATTCCCAAGCAAGCTCTGTACTGGTGGTGCCTCGATCCAGCAGCTGATTCAACGTTAGGAGACGTTCCTGGCGCTTGCTGGACTTTCTTGGGCGCCCTGAAGAAGCCTTCCTCACAACAATTTAACCGCTCTCCTTGAAGTTCTTGATGATCCGATAAGTGGTTGATTTAGGTGCAATCTTACTAGCAGCAATATCCTTGCCTATGAAGCACTTTTTGTGCAAAGCAATGATGACGCCATGTGTTTCCTTGCCGGTTAACCATAGTTGACAGAGGAAGAACAATGATTCCAAGCACCACCCTCCTTTTGAAGCTTCCAGTCTGTTATTCAAACTCAATCAGCATGACAGAGTGATCTCCAGCCTTGTCCTCGTCAACACTCACACCCGCGTTAACGAGAGAATCACTGACATGATGTCAGCTGTTCCTTTTGTGGCAGGGCTGAAATGCAGTGGAAATGTTTTTTTGGGATTCAGTTCCTTTCCATGGCAAAGAGAGACTTTTAAATTAATTGCAATTCATCTGATAACTCTTTAAAACATTCTGGAGTATTCGCAAATTGCCATCATACAAACTGAGGCAGCAGACTTTGTGGAAATTAATATTTGTGTCATTCTCAAAACTTTTGGCCACGACTGTACACACACCCACACAGAAGAGGGTTATCAAATTGTGGCTTTCATTACAGAGTGTGTAAAGGTATGTGAGGTTGAGGAGGAGAGGTGTGAAGGCCACTCATGTCACGCCCTGGTCTTAGTATTTTGTTTTTTCTATATTTATTTGGTCAGGCCAGGGTGTGACATGGGTTTATTTTGTGTTGTGTTTGTGTATGGGGGTTTTTCGTAGGTTTTGGGATTGTGGCTTAGTGGGGTGTTCTAGCAAAGTCTATGGTTGCCTGAGGCGGTTCTCAATCAGAGGCAGGTGATTCTCGTTGTCTCTGATTGGGAACCATATTTAGGCAGCCATATTCTTTGAGTGTTTCGTGGGTGATTGTTCATGTCTCAGTGTTTTGTATTCACCAAATAGGCTGTTTCGGTTTTCACGTTACGTTTATTGTTTTTGTATAGTTCGTGTTTCTTCTTTATTAAAGATGTATATTGTCAACCACGCTGCATTTTGGTCCGACTCTCCTTCAACGGAAGAAAACCGTAACAACTCAAGTCCTTCTGATCACCGGACATAGAATTCCTCACAATCAAATGCCGTCTGTATTATCTCCCAAGAGATTATTGGTTATTGTCGGGTATTGTCACTGCGGTGTATATCCCCCCCTCCCCCCAAGCAGACACCACAACGGCCCTCAAGGAACTTCACTGGACTCTATGCAAACTGGAAATACATCCGGTGGTTGCATTTATTGTAACTGGGGATTTTAAAGCAAATTTGAGAACAAGCCTACATAAATTCTATCAGCATATCGATTGTAGTACCCAGGCTGGCAAAACACTGGATCACTGCTACTCTAACTTCCGCGATGCATACAAGGCCCTCCCCAGCCTTCTGTTCGGCAAATCCAACCACGACTCCATTTTGCTTCTCCCCTCCTATAGGCAGAAACTCAAACAGGATGTACCTGTGACTAGGACCATTCAACGCTGGTCTGACCAATCGGAATCCACGCTTCAAGATTGTTTTGATCAGAGAATAATATAGATTTATACGCTGATTCAGTGAGTGAGTTTATAAGGGAGTGCATTTGAGATGTTGTTCCCACTGTGACAATGAACCTTTCTAGCGCAGGGGAACCCCTCGACAACATTCCGCTGAAAAGGCAGCGCACGAAATTCAAAAATATTTTTTTGAAATATCTAACTTTCACACATTATTAACAAGTCCAATACAGCAAATGAAAGATAAACATCTTGTTAATCTACCCACCATGTCCGATTTCAAAAATGCTTTACAGCTATTGCACAACATATGATTATGTTAGATCACCGCCAAGTCGAATAAACACACAGCCATTTTTCCCAGCCAAAGATAGGAGTCACAAAAAGCAGAAATATAGATGAAGATCAAAGGTTAGTGATTCATTTTATCAGATGACACTCACAGGACATCATGTATGTTTTGTTCGATAATGTGCATATTTATATAAAAAAATATCAGTTTACATTGGTGCCTTACGTGCAGTAATGTTTAGATTCCAAAACATCCTGGGATTTTGCAGAAATACTCATAATAAAACATTGATAAAAGATAGCGTTATTCACAGAATTAAAGATAGACTTCTCCTTAATGCAACCGCTGTGTCAGATTTTTTAAAAACTTGACAGAATAAGCATAATCTGAGAATGGCACTCAGAACCCAAAACAGCTAGAGGAATATCCACCATTTTGGAATCAACAAAGTTAGAAACAAAACCATAAATATTCACTTACCTTTGATGATCTTCATCAGAAGGCACTCCCAGGAATCCCAGTTCGACAATAAATGACTGATTTGTTCCATAAAGTTCCATCATTTATGTCCAAATAGCCACTTGTTGTTAGGGTCTTCAGCCCAGTAATCCATCTTCATGAGGTGCAGGCACTTCGTCCAGACAAAAACTCAAAAAGTTCCGTTACAGTCCTTTAGAAACATGTCAAATGATGTATGGAATCAATCGTTAGGATGTTAACATAAAACATCAATAATGTTCCAACCGGAGAATTCCTTTGTCTTCAGAGAAGCACTGGAACGAGAGGTAACTCTATCGGGAGCGCGCGTCATGAGATCAAGGCTCTCTGCCAGACCACTGACTCAAAGAGGTCTCATGAGCCCCTCCTTTATAGTAGAATCCTCATGCAAGTTTCAAAAGACGGTTGAAATCTAGTGGACGCCATAGGAAGTGCAACCTCATCCATGTGTAATCTCAATGTGTAATCGGTAGGCCAAGCTTTGAAAAACTACAAACCTCAGATGTCCCACTTCCTGGTTGAATTTTTCTCAGGTTTTCGCCTGCCATATGAGTTCTGTTATACTCACAGACAACATTCAAATAGTTTTAGAAACTTCAGAGTGTTTTCTATCCAATAATAATATGCATATATTAGCATCTGGGAAAGAGTAGGAGGCAGTTCACTCTGGGCACGCTATTCATCCAAAAAGTGAAAATGCTGCCCCCTATCCCAAAAAGGTTAATACCTACCCTAAGCAGAAACTGGCATTCGCCCAAAACTGAAAGCGCAAACCACCGCATGTAACGATGACCGGGAATATGGCCGAATACAAACAGTGTAGTTATTCCCTCCGCAAGGCAATCAAACAAGCAAAACGTCAGTATAGGGACAAAGTGGAGTTGCAATTCAACGGCTCAGACATGAGATGTGTCGCAGGGTCTACAGGCAATCACGGACTACAAAAGGAAAACCTGCCATGTCACGGACACCGACGTCTTGCTATCAGACAAACCTTCATTGCCCGCTTTGAGGATAATACAGTGTCACCGACGCGGCCTGCTACCAAGGACTGTGCCTCCCCTCTCCTTCTCCGTGGCCGACGTCAGTAAGACATTTAAACGTGTCAACCCTCGCAAGGCTGCTGGCCCAGACGGCATCCCTAGCAGAGTCCTCAGAGCATGAGCAGACCAGCTGGCTGGTGTATTTACAGACATATTCAATCTTTCCCTATCCCAGTCTGCTGTCCCCACATGCTTCAAGATGGCCACCATTGTTCCTGCACCTAAGAAGGCAAAGGTAACTGAACTGAATGACTATCGCCCCATAGCACTCACTGCTGTCATCATGAAGTGCTTTGAGAGACTAATCAAGGATCATATCGCCTCCATCTTAGATGTCACCATAGACCCACTTAAATGTGCATACTGCCCCAATAGGTCCACAGACGATGCAGTCGCCATCACACTTCTCTATCCCATCTGGACTAGAGGAATACCTATGTAAGAATGCTGTTCATTGACTACAACTCAGCATTCAACACTTCAAGCTCATCATTAAGCTTGAGGCCCTAGGTCTGAACCCCGCCCTGTGCAACTGGGTCCTGGACTTCCTGATGGGCCACCCCCAGGTAGTGAAGGTAAGAAACAACCTCTCCACTTTGCTGATCCTCAACACTGGGGACCCACAAAGATGCGTGCTCAGCCCTCTCCTGTACTCCCTGTTCACCCATGACTGTGTGGCCATGCACGCCGCCAACTCAATCATCAAGTTTACAGATGACACAACAGTAGTAGGCTTGATCACCAACAACGACAAAACAGCCTACAGGGAGAAGTTGAGGGGACTCGGAGTGTGGTGTCAGGAAAACAACCTCTCACTCAACTTTAACAAAACATTATATCACTCTCAATCAAAACAAAGGAGATGATTGTGGACTTCAGGAAACAGCAGATGGGACAGCAGTGGAGAAGGTGGAAAGTTAAGTTCCTTGGCGTACACATCACCGACAAACTGAAATTGTCCACCCACACAGATAGCATGGTGAAGGCGCAACAGTGCCTGTTCAACCTCAGGAGGCTGAAGAAAATGTGGCTTGTCACCTTATAAACCCTTACAAACTTTTACAGATGCACAATTGAGAGCATCCTTTCGGGCTATATCACCGCCTGGTACGGCAACTGCACCACCCGCAACAGCAGGGCTCTCCAGAGGGTGGTGCGGTCTGCCCAACACATATCCTGGCATCAGGGCCTGAGCAACAGGCAGTTTACTTTGGGCACGTCATTCAGCCGGAAATTGAGAAAAAAGGGGCCTAGCCCTAAGAAGTTCTCACAAATGGACCACTAGTAACTTTATTAATGATGTTTACATCCCAGATGTATATACTGTATTTTAAACCATCTATTGCATCTCGTTGATGCCGGTCGGTCATGGCCCATCCATATATTTATATGTACAGTTGAAGTCGGAAGTTTACATAGACTTAGGTTGGAGTGATTAAAGCTTGTTTTTCAACCACTCCAGAAATGTCTTGTTAACAAACTATAGTTTTGGCAAGTCGGTTAGGTCATCTGTTTTATGCATCACACAAGTCATTTTTCCAACAAATTGTTTAGACAGATTATTTCACAAGTTTACATGCACTAAGTTGCCTTTAAACAGCTTGGAAGTTAAAGCGTGGTCGCAAATGGGTCTTCCAAATAGACAATGACCCCAAGCATACTTCCAAAGTTGTGGCAAAATGGCTTAAAGACAACAAAGTCAAGGTATTGGAGTGGCCATCATAAAGCCCTGACCTCAATCCCATAGAAAATTTGTGGGCAGAACTGAAAAAGCATGTGCGAGCAAGGAGGCCGACAAACCGGACTCCGTTACACCAGCTCTGTCAGTAGGAATGGGCCAAAATTCACCCAACTTATTGTGGGAAGCTTGTGGAAGGCTACCTGAAACATTTGACCCAAGTTAAACATTTTAAAGGCAATGCTACCAAATACTAATTGAGTGTATGTAAACTTCTGACCCACTGGGAATGTGATGAAAGAAATAAAAGCTGAAATAAATAATTCTCTACTATTATTCTGACATGTCACATTCTTAAAATAAAGTGATGATCCTAACTGACCTAAGACATGGAATCTTTACTCAGATTAAATGTCAGGAATTGTGAAAAACTGAGTTTAAAATATTTGGCTAAGGTGTATGTAAACTTCCGACTTCAACTGTACATATTATCATTCCATCCCTTTACTTAGATTTGTGTATTAGCTAGTTGTGGAATTGTTAGATTACTTGTCGGAATTAGAAGCACAAGCATTTCGCTACACTCGCAATAACATCTGCTAACCACGTGTACGTAACCAATAAAATTAGATTCTGCCACCACCATGCTTCACCGTAGGGATGGTGCCAGGTTTCCTCCAGACGTGATGTTTGGCATTCAGGCCAAAGAGTTCAATCTTGGTTTCATCAGACCAGAGAATCTTTACTTCTCATGGTCTGAGAGTCCTTTCGGTGCCTTTTGGCAAACTCCAAGTGGGCTGTCGTGTGCCTTTTACTGAGTGACTTCCGTCTGGTCACTCTATCACAAAGGCCTGATTGGTGGAGTGCTACAGAGATGGTTGTCCTTCTGGAAGGTTCTCCCATCTCCACAGAGGAACTCTGAAGCTCTGTCAGATGTGACCAAGAACCCAATGGTCACTCTCTGACCAAGGCCCTTCTCCCCCGATTCCTTAGTTTTGCCAGGCGGCCAGCTCGAGGAAGAGTCTTGGTGGTTCCAAACTTCTTCCATTAAGAATGATGGAGGCCACTGTGTTCTTGGGTACCTTCAATGCTGCAGACATTGTTTGGTACCCTTCCCCAGATCTGTGCCTCAACATAATCCTGTCTCAGAGCTCTATGAACAATTCCTTCGACCTCATGGCTTGTTTTTTGCTCTGACATGCACTGTCAACTGTGGGACCTTATATAGACAGGTGTGTGCCTTTAAAAATAATGTCCAATAAATTGAATTTACCACAGGTGGACTCCAAGTTGTAGAAACATCTCTAGGATGGTCAATGGAAACAAGATGGACCTGAACTCAATTTCAAATCTCATAGCAAAGGGTCTGAATACTTATTCATTTAATCAGTTTTAGAATAAGGCTGTAAGTCAAGGAGTCCCTTTTCCACATTTTGTTGTTACAGCCTGAATTTACATACAAAATAGATTAAATTGAAATTGTGCCACTGATTTCCACACAATACCCCATAATATCAAAGTGGAATTATGTTTTTAAAAATGTTTATATATTAATTAATGAAAAGCTGAAATGTCTTGAGTCAACAAATATTCAACATTGTTGTTATGGCAAGCATAAATAAATTCAGCATAAATTCAGGATTAAATATTAGCTTAACAAGAAACATAATAAATTGCATGGGTTCACTCTGTGTACAATTATTGTGTTTAACTCTTGAATGACTATCCCATCTCTGTACCCCATAAAATGATCTGTAAGGTCCCTCAGTGAATTTTAAACACACATCCAACCACAAAGACCAGGGAGATTTTCCAATGCAAAGGAGGGACTAATAACACAATTGACAGAGTGAAAAGGAAGCCTATACAGACTTAAAATATTCCAAAACACACATCCTGTTTGTAACAAGGCACTAAATACTGCAAAAAAATGTGGCAAAGAAATTTAGCTTTTGTCCTGAATACAAAGTGCTATGTTTGGGGCAAATCCAACACATCACTGAGTATACCTCTTCATATTTTCAAGCATGATGGTGGCTGTATCATGTTATGGGTTTGAGAGTTATTTTAGGATTTAAAGAAACAGAAAAGAGCCAAATCCAGGTGTAATTCTAGAGGAAAACCTGGTTCAGTCTGCTTTCCAACAGACACTGGGAGACAAACTCAACTTTCAGGAGGATAATTACCTAAAACACAAAGCCAAATATACACTGAGTGTACAAAACATAAGGAACACCTTCCTAATATTGAGCTGCATTCCTTTTGCTCTCATACAGCATCAATTCGTCGAGGCGTGGACTCTACGAGGTGTCTAAAGCGTTCCACAAGGATGCTGGCCCATGTTGACTCCAGTGCTTCCTAAAGTTGTGTCAAGATGGCTGGATGTCCTTTGGGTGGTCGTGGCAAAGCCAAAAAGCTGAGGATAATGTTGTTTTGGCTGCAAGTGAGCCAAATGAAAATCCGGACGTGCCTTAACCAACAAAACATGCAGTCAGTGGAATGAATTAATACCATTTCTAGTTATCTTGCTAGCTCCTTCCTGATACAAATGAGAGAACAGCTCACTGTGACCAAGTTATTCACCCTAGCATTGTTGGTTAGGCTGTTTGTGTTGTTTAGAGAGTTGATGACTGAAATGTTTGCAACGGGTGGTGCGGGTTAGTAAATTCATCAGTAATTCTTTGCTCTGGCACACTCAGACGAGGGTGCTCTGAAATAGGAGTAGATAGCCAGAGTGAATTTATAAACAAACCCTTTGTGACTTAACTAGTGACAACCATGATTATTCCTGTTCACAAAGAGCTATAGCTACCAGAGAGGAAGAGAAGGAGAGAGGCCCAACCCTGCGAAAAATCTCTCCCTCCAGCAGGTGGAATTTTTGCAATTTTCCACCCACCAAATTAGGAGTTTTGTATAGAGGTCAATGAGTTTCGGATTTGGTTAACAACAAATAAATGGCTTATTTTCTATTTATGTAATGCTTAAGTTATGAGTGTAATGATTTAATTAGGGCACCTGGCATCCTGGCAACTTTGAGAATAAATATATCAGTTGTACCTGGTCATTACTACATACCAATTTGTTCACTAAACCATGTTCAAATGTCTGTTAGTGAACACACTTCTATGTTAGTTAACCATAAACTCTAAATACATAGTTTAGATTTTTTTTTTTTTTACAGGAATGAAAATAGACTGCAGTTTCGTTTTTTGCCACAAGGCGACAGGAGTACCTCATGATGTAAACAGTCTCTAGAGCAGCAGCTCCACGGTGATCGAGCTGACGTTGATCATCGATGAATCCGGGTCTAGAAGTCACCAATGTAACCGGTGCTGTACTGCTCCGCTGTGTGTGATTGAGATTAAAAACGTGGACTTCGGAGATCAGGTTGTTTTATTGTATGAGAGTTCTCGCTCCTGAATCCCAAAGGAAATACAAAACATTTGTAGAGCACAAATATGTTCTAGGACTGGAATCAGTGGAGGATCTAGTCATAGTTCACACATACAATACTTTAGCTAGCTAGTAGCCACATGTTGCATTTAAAACGTTAATATCATCCTAAAAAGTACAATTCCAATAGCACATTGCCAATACCATCCACTTATGAGTAAACTCTAAATATACAACATTATTCTTGAACAAAACACTGTGTATGATTTTGTACTTAAAGGAATCTTAACTTGTCTGAAGACGACAGAAACATCGTTCCTACCTCTCCCAGTGTAGCACAATGACTTGAGCATGCAGGAAAACCGTAAGAAGGCGCTCCTGGATGCAGGAATGCACAATAACAAATCAACACGGTATATTTAAGCAATAAGCAATTGTGTGGTATATGGCCAATAAACAACAGCTAAGGGCTGTTCTTAATCACGACGCAACGCGGAGTGCTAGAACACAGCCCTTTGCCTTTTGGTATATCAATATATTACAACCCCCCGAGGTGCCTTATTGCTATTATAAACTGGTTACCAACGTAACTAGAGCGGTACAAATAAATATTTTGTTGGTCTGACATTCCACGGCTTTCAGTCAATCAGCATTCAGGCCTCAAATCATCTGCCTAACAGTGGTTCAAATATATGAACCACTGTTAGACGTGCAGATTCAGAAACATGTAGTTCGATTTTTATTGTCTTTCACAAAATTAAAATAAACTTTTAAATTGAACATTTACCTCAGGATCATCATCATAAAACATACACGACCCCTTGGTCAATGGTCAAAGGTCATTTGAAAAGCCACACCTACTACACCTCACCCTGATACCATATAAACTGGCCCATGAAGCAGACTGCCATTGTGTTCAAAGGTAAGTGAGTGAGTGTGTTTGGAGTTAAACATGTAGCCTAGCCTATGATACTTTACTTACTCAATTTGATATGTAAATGCTTGTGGTGAAACTATTTCAGGTTTCATTAATTCCTCAAGGCCATTTATTCTACATAACTGCAGGAAAAATGGTGAGTTATTTTTAATTCAACATGACTGCTTTGTCTTTTTTAAAATCTCTGTGCTGTGCTTCCCTGTATTTTGTTCATATAGAATGTACATTCAGAATAAATGAGAACTGATAATGAGTTGCGAGATTTGTTGGAGTTGACAGTTTCTTCTCCTCCCAGCTTTGTAATGTCAAAAGAAAATGTGTCCCCCCCCTTTCATAAATTATTGATCGACTAAGGAGTGTTTATCTCAACAGAGGGAGTGCATTTCTGTCCACATTGGCCAAGCAGGAGTCCAGATGGGCAATGCATGCTGGGAGTTGTATTGTCTGGAGCATGGTTTCCAGCCAGATGGGACCATCCATGCGAACACTGCTCCTCAATTGACTGACTCATCGTTTGGCACTTTCTTCAGTGAGACTGGGGCTGGGAAATATGTTCCCAGGGCCATCTTCTTAGATCTGGAGCCTACTGTTGTGGGTGAGGAAGCTGCATGTATAGTGGTGGCTTTAACCTGGTCTGTAACAACATGCTAGCCTTTGCCAAAACAGCTGTTTTCTGACTTCTGCAACAAACTCCTGTGTGGTTTTTCCCTTTTATAAAGATGTTTTGTTCAATTTATGCCAATTCTCCTGTGTTATGTCCATGATTTGTTGTAGATATAGATGCAATGAGAATGGCCAGTACTGCAAATGTAATTGCTATGCTTTGTTTTCAAAATGATAAGCATGCCCAGTAGTTTAAAACAACTCAAATTGATCAGTGGCAGGAAGGACATTGTCTTATACTGTGTTCATATGTATGTCCATGATTTGTTGTAGATGAGATCAGGAATGGCCACTACCGTCAGCTGTATCACCCTGAACAACTCATCAGTGGCAAGGAAGACGGCCATTACACCATCGGCAAGGAGATTGTGGACTCTGTCATGGACAGGATGCGTAAAATGGTGCGCTGCTGAATGTGGGCCACTGCTGTTTACCATCCAGTTTAGATCATTTAAATTGATATCATTGCCTGGTTAGCTTGGCTCAACTTTATCATAACCCCACAAAATAAGATTGTTTAACTGCTGAATTATTAGTTAAAAATCTTTCAAAGCTCCAACATTGGGTGAATTATTAATGATCCCATGTCTTCTGTCATCAGGCTGACCAATGCACTGGACTACAAGGGTTCCTCATCTTCCATAGTTTTGGAGGAGGGACCGGCTCTGGTTTTACTTCCTTGTTAATGGAACGCCTGTCTGTGGATTACGGCAAAAAGTCCAAACTAGAATTCTCAGTCTACCCTGCTCCCCAGGTGTCCACAGCAGTGGTGGAGCCCTACAACTCCATCCTGACCACCCACACCACCCTGGAGCACTCGGACTGCTCTTTCATGGTGGACAACGAGGCCATCTTTGACATCTGCAAGCGTAACCTGGGAGTGGAGCGGCCATCTTACACCAACCTGAACCGCCTCATCGCCCAGATTGTCTCCTCCATCACAGCCTCCCTGCGCTTCGATGGAGCTCTCAACGTAGACCTGACAGAGTTCCAGACCAACCTTGTGCCTTACCCCCGTATCCACTTTCCCCTGGTCACCTATGCCCCCATCATCTCCGTAGAAAAGGCCTACCACGAGCAGCTCTCTGTCCCTGAGATCACCAACGCCTGCTTTGAGCCGGCTAACCAGATGGTGAAGTGTGATCCTAGACGCGGCAAGTACATGGCCTGCTGCTTGTTGTACCGCGGCGACGTGGTTCCCAAAGATGTCAACGCAGCCATCGCCAGCATCAAGACCCGGCGCAGCATCCAGTTTGTAGATTGGTGTCCCACTGGGTTCAAGGTGGGGATCAACTACCAACCCCCTACGGTGGTTCCTGGAGGAGACCAGGCCAAGGTCCAGAGGGCTGTGTGTATGCTGAGTAACACCACAGCCATCGCTGAGGCTTGGAGTCGTCTGGACCACAAGTTTGACCTGATGTATGCCAAGAGAGCCTTCGTGCACTGGTATGTGGGTGAGGGCATGGAGGAGGGGGAGTTCTCCGAGGCCAGAGAGGACATGGCTGCTCTGGAGAAGGACTATGAGGAGGTGGGGGCAGACTCTGGGGACGCCTGTGAGGACGAGGAGGATGAATACTAAATCTGTTAATCTTCTCTTAAAAGGAACTTGTCCAAAGCAATTTTCAATAAAACCAAATGCATTTGAATTCTTGTGTCTTTGTGTATTACTCAGTTTACAGTATCAGATTCTAAATCAAATTTTATTTGTCACATACACATGGTTAGCAGATGTTAAGCATTTCGCTACACTTGCATTGTGCTTCTAGTTCCGACAATGCAGTAATAACCGAGTAATCTAACAATTCCAAAACTACTACCTTACACAAGTGTAAAGGGATAAAGAATATGTACATAAAGATGAGTGATGGTACAGAGTGGCATAGGCAGTAGATATGAGAATGTAAACAGTGGCTAGTGATGTATAACGTACCCTACATTTCTCATACGTATGTAAACATTAAGTAGCATTGTTTAAAGTGGCTGGAGTTCTGTGTGTTGGCTGTTTAACAGTGATGGCCTTGAAGCTGATTTTCGGTCCCAGCTTTGATGCACCTGTACTGACCTCGCCTTCTGGATGATAGCGGGGTGAACAGGCAGTGGCTCGTCCTTGATCTTTATGGCCTTCCTGTGGTGTAGGTGTCCTGGAGGGCAGGTAGTTTGCCCCCGGTGATGCGTTGCCTTACCAGGCGGTGATACAGCCCGACAGGATGCTCTCGATTGTGCTTTTGGTGACAAGTCCACAATCTCAGTTTTGACGTTGAGTGTGAGGTTATTTTCCTGACACCACACTCAGAGGGCCATCGTTGTTGGTAATCAAGCCTACCACTGTGTCGTCCGCGTGGGAGTACAGGAGAGGGCTCAGAACGCACCCTTGTGGGGCCCCAGTGTTGAGGATCAGCGGGGTGGAGATGTTACCTACCCTCACCACCTGTGGGTGGCCCGTCAGGAAGTCCAGTACCCAGTTACACAGGGTCTCAAGCTTAATGAGTTTGGAGGGTACTATGGTGTTAAATGCTAAGCTGTAGTCGAACAGCATTCTCACATAGGTATTCGCAGTGTGGTTGAGATTGCATCGTCTGTGGACCTATTTGGGCGGTAAGCAAATTGGAGTGGGTCTAGGGTGGAGGTGATATGGTCCTTGACTAGTCTCTCAAAGCACTTCATGACGGATGTGAGTGCTACGGGGCGGTAGTCGTTTAGCTCAGTTACCTTAGCTTTCTTGGGAACAGCAGACTGGGATAGGGATCGATTGAATATGTCCGTAAACACGCCGTCTGGGCCTGCAGCCTTGCGAGGGTTAACACGTTTAAATGTTTTACTCACCTCGGCTGCAGTGAAGGAGAGTCTGCATGTTTTGGTTGCGGGCCTGTCAGTGGCACTGTATTGTCCTCATAGCGGGCAAAAAAGTTATTTAGTCTGCCTGGGAGCAAGGCATCCTGGTCCGTGACTGGGCTGGTTTTCTTTTTGTAATCAGTGATTGACTGTAGACCCTGCCACATACCTCTTATGTCTGAGTCGTTGAATTGCGATTCTACTTTGTCTCTATACTGACGCTTAGCTTGTTTGATAGCCTTGCGGAGGGAATAGCTACACTTTGTAATCAGTCATGTTTCCGGCTTTCAGTTTCACACGAATGCTGCCATCAATCCACGGTTTCTGGTTTGGGAATGTTTTAATCGTTGCTATTATATGCATCGCGGAAGTTAGAATAGCAATGATCCAAGGTTTTACAAGCCCTGGTTGCGCAATCGATATGCTGATACAATTTAGGGAGTCTTGTTCTCTGGAACAATTTACTTATGAATAACATGAAAACCACTGACTTTTGGTGCAACTAAAGTGCATTAGACCCAATTCTCTTGAATGACTAAACCCTCTTATGTGGCTGACACTCTGCCCCATTTTGTTGACTTCAGATCACTAACTTGTATCAAATTTTGGCCCAAATCCTGATCACATTGGTTCCTTAACATTTGGCTAATCTTTGATACATGAGATTTTCAGAAGTCTTACTGCTCCCTACCAAGGGAAAGGTTGCAGTAAATCAAGGCCCAGATGGCTTGCACTTCTCTTTTGGCCTTGGTCAGACAGACTTAATTCCACTTCACCCTCAGACCAGCATGTGGGGAAACACTGATTGGCTGGGTAGGGGGCACTGATATGCTTGCAAATTCTTAGTTGGCAGACTAGAATACATTAAGGCCATTGTAATGTTGTTAACCTTTAATTAGCCAGGTAAATAACTACTGAAGTGCATAGGAAAGGCCAATTGCTTTTAAATAAAGTACCAAAATGTAAATTTCATTTTTATTTACAAATTGCAATTTTTCAAAAGATTAATATGTACACTAAATTTCCTTTAACACTGGCAGCAATAACCATAATACGATTTACAATGCAAATACTGTCGTATTCTGTCAAGGCAACTTCCAGCATCAAAATCTTTAAAATATGACTTTATTAACTTTCAGATATTTCATAAGCCAATCTATATAAAAACAACATTGCTTTCATGTAAATAAGACGGGAACATCAACTGTATTGTTCTTGTGTATACATTAAGAGAAGGGGTAGCAGCTACAGAGGTAGAGGTCAAGCAAACAAAAAATATACAGACTCCTGTGAGGGACTACTTTCCCCAGACACAGATCAAGCCTAGTCGTGGACTAAAACCATGTTAAAATGGAGTTTCTCTATTGAAAGTACCAGTAAATCCAAGACTAGGCTTGATCTGTGTTCGGGACACAATCCCAGACTGTTAAGGCGTTGGTTGAGCAGTGGTTTGTGAATCCACTGCTTGGTTCTGTGCTGTGTGTCGTCTCCATTGTTGTTCTGCAACATTGGGACTTTCGTAAGGTTGCTATCCTGAGATTTTCTCCTCAGCTTGAAGACATCGGAGCACATATAAGATGACTTGATAGCAGAAGATGTATTGTTCCTGTGTGGAATAAACAATGATTATGTATATTATTATTAATGCAGAAAGAGCATGTACATTAAACACTCTTTAAATGGATCAACATATTGTAGTTGTTACCTCCGTTTGTACCATTCCTTGTCTCTGCAGCCTCATGTTACGTACCACATCTGAAATATCAAACTAAAAACAGTAGTGCGTGTTAAAATATCATCTCTAAAACAGGAAAAAAATGTGGTTGGACCTTTTTTAGCATAAAAAAAAAGCTATAGTCTTGTCACCATACTTACATCAGCATCTTTACTGATGAGGCCGAGAACCACGTCTACGCAGATGAGAGTTCCGGATCGGCCAATCCCTGCACTGCAGTGAGTGATGATGGGTCCTGATTGGTGGATGTGCCTCATGTAGGATATGAACGTCAACAGCTGCTCAGGCTGCGAGGGTGTACCGTGGTCTGGCCAACCGGTGTAGTTCAGGTGGGTGACGCGTTGAATTTCTTCAGTCTAGAACAGGAGGGATAGGCCGTTATCTGATGCTCTGAATACAGAGTACCCAAATGATTTTGCACTGGCTTTTGTTTCACCTTATTATTACTATTATTATTATTTACTTGGTAATAAAGTAAAATTCTAGAAAAAGAAATCCTTTCACGGTTAAGTATGGAGTCCTGCAATGCTCTGTTCTGGGGCTCCTGTCCTTATAACCTACTGTATACTTAATCTCACCTGGATATCTTTGACCTCAATGAAACGGATAACAAAGTTGTCCAGGTGTTGATCTTTGACCAAGGTGATCTGCAACCTCTCGTCCACCATCTCAGCCGTCCGCGGGGTGTCAGGCCAGTACCGTTGACATTTGACCTTTCCCCCTTCCACTTCCTGGGTCATCATAGCAATGACATTAGATTTCTGCTCCCAGATCATCTGCCAGAAGTCACCCAGAGTGGTGGGTAGGGGTCCTTGACAAGCAATGAACATGAAGTTCTCATCTTTCACTGGCATGTTGATAAAGTTGGCATTAATGTAGCCACCATTTTTACCCAGGATCACTCTGGTGGTATCGACTGGAGAAACAAGAGAACACAGGAGAAGCTTTGATTGGGCTTGTTATATACTGCACTGGGCTTAAGTGGAGGCTGTTGTGGGGAGGACGGCTCATAATAAATGACTGGAAAGGAATGGTATCAAATTATATATTTCATCCTATTCTACTCATTCCGCTCCAACCATTACCACGAGCCCGTCCTTCCCAATTAAGGTGCCACCAGCCTCCTGTGCTGGGCTATTATTGAAGTAGATAGAGGAATATTGACACGTATAATCTGCACCATTCCCAGGTAAAACACTTCAGCGATAATGTGGTGTTTTCGTTGCGACATTATATCTACAGCGATACTGTGGTGTTTTCGTTGCGACATTCAATCTACAGCGATAATGTGGTGTTTTCGTTGCAACATTCTATCTACAGCAATAATGTGGTGTTTTCGTTGCAACATTCTATCTAGTGATAATGTGGTGTTTTCTTTGCAACATTCTATCTAGTGATAATGTGGTGTTTTCTTTGCAACATTCTATCTAGTGATAATGTGGTGTTTTCTTTGCAACATTCTATCTACAGTGATAATGTGGTGTTTTCGTTGCAACATTCTATCTACAGTGATAATGTGGTGTTTTCGTTGCAACATTCTATCTACAGTGATAATGTGGTGTTTTCGTTGCAACATTCTATCTACAGTGATAATGTGGTGTTTTCGTTGCAACATTCTATCTACAGTGATAATGTGGTGTTTTCTTTGCAACATTTTATCTACAGTGATAATGTGGTGTTTTCTTTGCAACATTCTATCTACGGTGATAATGTGGTGTTTTCTTTGATTCTATCTAGTGATAATGTGGTGTTTTCGTTGCAACATTCTATCTACAGCAATAATGTGGTGTTTTCGTTGCAACATTCTATCTAGTGATAATGTGGTGTTTTCTTTGCAACATTCTATCTAGTGATAATGTGGTGTTTTCTTTGCAACATTCTATCTAGTGATAATGTGGTGTTTTCTTTGCAACATTCTATCTACAGTGATAATGTGGTGTTTTCGTTGCAACATTCTATCTACAGTGATAATGTGGTGTTTTCGTTGCAACATTCTATCTACAGTGATAATGTGGTGTTTTCGTTGCAACATTCTATCTACAGTGATAATGTGGTGTTTTCTTTGCAACATTCTATCTACAGTGATAATGTGGTGTTTTCTTTGCAACATTCTATCTACAGTGATAATGTGGTGTTTTCTTTGCAACATTCTATCTACAGTGATAATGTGGTGTTTTCGTTGCAACATTCTATCTACAGTGATAATGTGGTGTTTTCGTTGCAACATTCTATCTACAGTGATAATGTGGTGTTTTCGTTGCAACATTCTATCTACACTTACAAGGGACAATGTTCTTATAACGATTCTTCTTCTTGTTTTCCTTCGTCTGACCAATTAGACAGTCGTCCAGCGGCTGTAGATTCTGCAGATTCTTTTGGAGAGAGAAGAAGAAATAAGTAACTACAGATTTTCAAGAAAATAAAAAAATCTGGTTCCCTTCAGAGCTACATACTATGGAAGAAAACCAAGAGGGGATAAAGTTGAGGCTGTTTCATGTAGAGCAGGGGTGTGAAACTCATTCCATGGAGGGCCTAGTGTCTGCAGCCCCCCTTTCAATTAAGCTCTAGACAACCAGGTGAAGGGATATCCTTACTAGGTTAGCCTAGTGGTTAGAGCGTTGGACTAGTAACTGGAAGGTTGCAAGTTTAAACCCCCGAGATGACAAGGTACAAATCTGTCGTTCTGCCCCTGAACAGGCAGTTAACCCACTGTTCCTAGGCCGTCATTGAAAATAAGAATTTGTTCTTTAACTGACTTGCCTAGTTAAATAAAGGTAAAAAAATAAATAACAAATTTGTGACCTTAATTCATCAAGTACAAGGGAGGAGTGAGAACCCACAGACACTCGGCCCGCCGTGGAATGAGTTTGACACCAGATGTGAGGTTTCTATACTAGATCAGACAGACAAGTTCGTACCTCAAACTCCTGCAAAGGGATCTTCTGTTCGAGCAGACCCCTCAGCATACGCACCACAGTGTTGAGTTTGGCCCCAGTGTATTGTCCATCAGGGACCACCTTCACCAGGGGCAAAGAGGTCAGCTCATCCTCTGTAATGATGGGCTTATCTGGGGGGGAGGGGAGGAGAATGTTGAGACGCAGCTAACCAGAGACTCAGCTAACCACTCACTCGAGAAAATCCATTCAATTGCATATGTTTTGGAAGAGGATATTCAAAATCGGCAGATCCAAAGGTCAATCAAGGTTAGACAATGAAATTGGTGAGGTTGAGTCATTGGGTGCGGTGTTCACGCTCAAAGTCAATTTCCAGTTAATATTCTCTATAGATGGGCTTACCGTCAGTGAATTTGGAGTTGATGTTCTCTATAGGCAGCTCGTCACTCCCCCAGGTAATCTCATCCTCTTCTGGAAGCTCTGACGTCATCTGCAGGTAGCTGGGAAGGAACATACAATATGAGATTTTAAAAAATATATACAAAAAAATACAAAAAATGGCCTCTGGTGACATTCAGTCACACTATTCTGGAGCTTTACCTTTCATTCAGTGGGTCATCTACACTTTCTTCTTTCCAGTCGGCTTTCCGGGAGGTCTGGAATTCCACACACAACACAGAAACAGATGAAGTTGTGTTTTGACCCTCCAGGACTATAATTGTCTCTGGCCCCCTCCCAGTTAGGGGGAGTGATGAGCTCTACAGCAGAGTCTCACAACTCAATCGCTGGTTGAAAACTGTTTTCTGCCCCTCCCAAAAGATAGAATTGGGATAATTGGGACTCACCCACAAACAGGACAAAGCCTGGCCTGTTGAGGAGTGACGGACTCCATCCTAGCTGGAGGGGTGCTCTCATCTTATCTACCAACATAGACAGGGCTCTAACTCCTCTAGCTCCACAATGAAATAGGGTGCAGGACAGGCAGTAGTGAAGTCTGCCACTAGCACAGTCAGTGTAGTCAGCTCAGCTATCCCCATTGAGACTGTCTGTGCCTCAACCTAGGTTGGGCAAAACTAAACATGGCGGTGTTCGCCTTAGCAATCTCACTGGAATAAAGACCTCCTCCATTCCTGTCATTATTGAAAGAGATCGTGATACCTCACATCTCAAAATAGGTCTACTTAATGTTAGATCCCTTACTTCAAAGGCAGTTATAGTCAATGAACTAATCACTGATCATAATCTTGATGTGATTGGCCTGACTGAAACATGACTTAAGCCTGATGAATTTACTGTGTTAAATGAGGCCTTGCCGCCTGGTTACACTAATGACCATATCCCCTATGCATCCCGCAAAGGCAGAGGTGTTGCTAACATTTACGATAGCAAATTAAAATTTACAACAAAAAAAAAGAACGTTTGTCTTTTGAGCTTCTAGTCATGAAATATATGCAGCCTACTCAACCACTTTTTATAGCTACTGTTTACAGGCCTCCTGGGCCATGTACAGCGTTCCTCACTGAGTTCACTGAATTCCCATCGGACCTTGTGGTCATAGCAGATAATATTCTAATTTTTGGTGATTTCAATATTCACATTGAAAAGTTCACAGACCCACTCCAAAAGGCTTTCGGAGCCATCATCGACTCACAGTGGGTTTTGTCCAACATGTCTCTGGACCTACTCACTGTCACAGTCATACTCTGGACCTAGTTTTGTTCCATGGAATAAATGTTGTGGATCTTAATGTTTTTCCTCATAATCCTGGACTATCGGACCACCAATTTATTACGTTTGCAAATCGCAACAAATAATCTGCTCAGACCCCAACCAAGGAGCATCAAAAGTCGTCCTATAAATTCTCAGACAACACAAAGATTCCTTGATGCCCTTCCAGACTCCCTCTGCCTACCCAAGGATGTCAGAGGACAAAAATCAGTTAACCACCTAACTGAGGAACTCAATTTAACCTTGCACAATACCCTAGATGCAGTCGCACCCCTAAAAACAAAAAAACATTTATCATAAGAAACAATACCCTAGATGCAGATGCACCCCTAAAAACATGTCATAAGAAACTAGCTCCCTGGTACACAGAAAATACCCAAGCTCTGAAGCAAACTTCCAGAAAATTGGAACGGAAATGGCGCCGCACCAAACTGGAAGTCTTCCAACTAGCTTGGAAAGACAGTATCGTGCAGTATCGAAGAGCCCTCACTGCTGCTCGATCATCCTGTTTTTCCAACTTAATTGAGGAAAATAAGAACAATCCGAAATTTATTTTTGATACTGTCACAAAGCTAACTAAAAAGCAGCATTCCCCAAGAGAGGATGGCTTTTACTTGAGCAGTGATAAATTCATGAACATCCTTGGGGAAAAGATCATGATCATTAGAAAGCAAATTACGGACTCCTCTTTAAATCTGCGTATTCCTCCAAAGCTCAGTTGTCCTGAGTCTGCACAACTCTGCCAGGACCTAGGATCAAGAGAGACACTCAAGTGTTTTAGTACTATATCTCTTGACACAATGATGAAAATAATCATGGTCTCTAAACCTTCAAGCTGCCTACTGGAACCTATTCCAACTAAACCACTGAAAGAGCTGCTTCCTGTGCTTGGCCCTCCTATGTTGAACATAATAAACGGCTCTCTATCCACCGGATGTGTACCAAACTCACTAAAAGTGGCAGTATTAAAGCCTCTCTTGAAAAAGCCAAACCTTGACCCAGAAAATATTTTTTAAACTGTCGGCCTTTATCGAATCTTCCATTCCTCTCAATTTTTTTTGAAAAAGCTGTTGCGCAGCAACTCACTGCCTTCCTGAAGACAAACAATGTATACGAAATGCTTCAGTCTGGTTTTAGACCCCATCACAGCACTGAGACTGCACTTGTGAAGGTGGTATATGACCTTTTAATGGTGTCAGACCGAGGCTCTGCATCTGTCCTCGTGCTCCTAGACCTTAGTGCTGCTTTTGATACCATCGATCACCACATTCTTTTGGAGAGATTGGAAACCCAAATTGGTTTACACGGACAAGTTCTGGCCTGGTTTAGATCTTATCTGTCGGAAAGATATCAGTTTGTCTCTGTGAATGGTTTGTCCTCTGACAAATCAACTGTAAATTTCAGTGTTCCTCAAGGTTCCGTTTTAGGACCACTATTGTTTTCACTCTATATTTTACCTCTTGGGGATGTCATTCGAAAACAATGTTAACTTTCACTGCTATGCGGATGACGCACAGCTGTACATTTCAATGAAACATGGTGAAGCCCCAAAATTGCCCTCGCTAGAAGCCTGTGTTTCAGACATTAGGAAGTGGATGGCTGCAAACTTTCTACTTTTAAACTCGGACAAAACAGAGATGCTTGTTCTAGGTCCCAAGAAACAAAGAGATCTTCTGTTGAATCTGACAATTAATCTTGATGGTTGTACAGTCGTCTCAAATAAAACTGAAGGACCTCGGCGTTCCTCTGGACCCTGATCTCTCTTCTGACGAACATATCAAGACGGTTTCAAGGACAGCTTTTTTTCCAATCGACATAACATTGCAAAAATCAGAAGCTTTCTGTCCAAAAATGCAGAAAAATGTATCCATGCTTTTGTTACTTCAAGGTTACACTACTGCAATGCTCTACTTTCCGGCTACCTGGATAAAACACTAAATAAACTTCAGTTAGTGCTAAATACGGTTGCTAGAATCCTGACTAGAACCACAAAATGTTATCATATTAACTCCAGTGCTAGCCTCCCTACACTGGCTTACTGTTAAGGCAACGGCTGATTTCAAGGTTTTACTGCTAACCTACAAAGCATTACATGGGCAGGCTCCTACCCATCTTTCCGATTTGGTTCTTCCGTACATACCTACACTACAGTCACAAGACGCAGGCCTCCTAATTGTCCCTAGAATTTCCAAGCAAACAGCTGGAGGCAGGGCTTTCTCCTATAGAGCCCCATTTTTATGGAATGGTCTGCCTACCCATGTGAGAGACGCAGACCCGGTCTCAACCTTTAAGTCTTTATTGAAGACTCATCTCTTCAGTGGGTCATATGATTGAGTGCAGTCTGACCCAGGAGTGTGAAGGTGAACGGAAAGGCTCTGGAGCAACGAACCGCCCTTGCTGTCTCTGCCTGGCCGGTTCCCCTCTCTCTACTGGGATTATCTGCCTCTAACCCAATTACAGGGGCTGAGTCACTGGCTTACTGGTGCTCTTCCATGCCGTCCCTAGGAGGGGTGCGTCACTTGAGTGGGTTGAGTCACTGACGTGATCTTCCTGTCTGGGTTGGCGCCCCCCCTTCGGTTGTGCCGTGGCGGAGATCTTTGTGGGCTATACTCGGCCTTGTCTCAGGATGGTAAGTTGGTGGTTGAAGATATCCCTCTAGTGGTGTGGGGGCTGTGCTTTGGCAAAATGGGTGGGGTTATATCTTGCCTGTTAGGCCCCGTCTGGGGGTATCATCGTATGGGACCACAGTGTCTCCTGACCCCTCCTGTCTCAGCCTCCAGTATTTATACTGCAGTAGTTTGTGTCAGGGGGCTAGGGTCAGTTTGTTATATCTGGAGTACTTCTCCTGTCTTATCCGGTGTCCTGTGTGAATTTATGTATGCTCTCTCTAATTCTCTTTCTTTCTTTCTCTCTCTCGGAGGACCTGAGCCCTAGGACATGCCTCAGGACTACCTGGCATGATGACTCCTTGCTGTCCCCAGTCCACCTGGCCGTGCTGCTGCTCCAGTTTCAACTGTTCTGCCTGCGTCTATGGAACCCTAACCTGTTCACCGGTTGTGCTACCTGTCCCAGACCTGCTGTTTTCAACTCTCTAGAGACAGCAGGAGCGGTAGAGATACTCTTAATGATCGGCTATGAAAAGCCAACTGACATTTACTCCTGAGGTGCTGACTTGCTGCAACCTCGACAACTACTGTGATTATTATTATTTGACCCTGCTGGTCATTTATGAACATTTGAACATCTTGGCCATGTTCTGTTATAATCTCCACCCGGTGCAGCCAGAAGAGGACTGGCCACCCCACAGCCTGGTTCCTCATAGCTAGGTTTCTTCCTAGGGAGTTTTTCCTAGCCACCATGCTTCTACACCTGCATTGCTTGCTGTTTGGGGTTTTAGGCTGGGTTTCTGTACAGCACTTTGAGATATCATCTGATGTAAGAAGGGCTATATAAATAAATTTGATTTGATTTGTAGTTGAATAGCCCCGCCTTAGAGGCAGGTCTGTATGTACCCACCTGAGGAGAGTCCTCTGGTAGAGAGCAACCATCACAGTATGTACCCACCTGAGGAGAGTCCTCTGGTAGAGAGGAACCGTCACAGTATGTATCCACCTCAGGAGAGTCCCCTGGTAGAGAGGGACCATCACAGTATGTACCCACCTCAGGAGAGTCCTCTGGTAGAGAGGAACCATCACAGTATGTACCCACCTCAGGAGAGTCCTCTGGTAGAGAGGAACCATCACAGTATGTACCCACCTCAGGAGAGTCCTCTGGTAGAGAGGAACCATCACAGTATGTACCCACCTCAGGAGAGTCCTCTGGTAGAGAGGAACCATCACAGTATGTACCCACCTCAGGAGAGTCCTCTGGTAGAGAGGAACCGTCACGGTCTGTGTCTTCAGACAGCTCAGTGTTCTCCACCTCACCCTCTCTCGTCCTCCGTTCCATTGAACCTACATCATAGTCTGGGTGACGAACACAGGAGAGAATAAGACTGTCAAACTGGCACATGGTGTTGACAACAGTGAGGAGCAGGCATCAGAAAATTGAACTTTTCAACATACCCTTCAACACGCAAATCTGTAGGGATAAAGAGTAGTAACTTACCTATTGGCGGTATGTCAGGAGGGCTACTGTTCTCATCAGGTGGACTAGACGGTTTAGTCTTCACCCCAATGTCGTCATTGTTCCCGTTGCACTTGTCAGAGATGATGGGGAGGTAGGCCAGGTAGGTGTTGGGGTTTTGGTCAGGCGGTCTGGACACTATGAGGTGGACCAGTCCTTTGACCTTTCGGATAGTGGTGACAGCTTTAGTGTGAGACACACCAGTCATCAGCTCCTCGTTCACCTGATGGATAGAAACACCGTCGGCTAGAAACCTCAAAACTGTGTCATGTATGATAGGGTGAAACAGGGAGGTAAATGCCTGAATTTGTTTTGCTGTTGTAAAACGTTTATTACGACGTGCCCTAGAGCACAACCCTGCATTCAGATGAGTTATGGTCAAAGATCACCACCTAGTGGACAAGAGCTGTTATTACATTGAAAACACCTCAAGGGTAGATCAGACTTACTTTGAGCAGTCTATCCCCCACTTGCAGCCGTCCTGTACGATCTGCTATGCCACCAGGGGTGATGGACTTGACAAAGATGCCCCTCTCTCCTCCGATAACAGAGAAGCCTAGGCCTCCTGCCGCAGGCTTGTCAAGGTCCAACTGAATGATCTCCTCCTGGAAGCACAACAAAACAGAATTAGAATATTACTCACACTGTCCAATGTCCAGGGGCAATCGAAAATCTCAAGACACCCACAGGTTGGAGTCAACAGATCAGAACACTTTAGTCTACACCTTTTATTGACTACTAAAGGACATATCCTTATAGCCATCAACAGGGAAATGGTCAATCAAGTTCCTCACCATAAACATCTACAAGGAGCTGAAATGGTCAAACCACAGACACCCCGGTGAAGGCATGACAGTGACTCTTCAAACTCTGGAGGCTGAAGAAACTTGGCCTGTCCCCTAGGGCTCTCAGTGTTCTACAGGAGCACCATCGAGAGCATATTGTCGGGCTGCATCACAGACTGGTACGGCAACTCCACCACCACGGACGGCAAGGCTCTTCAGAGGGTGGTACGCTAAGCCAAACGCATCATTGGGTGCACACTGCCTGCACTCCAGGACACTTACAACACCAGGTGGCTCAGGAAGGCCAAGGAGATCATTAAGGACCTCAGCCACGGACTGTTGTCCACGCTTCCATCACTCCGCACGGAGCAAAAGGCTAGAGCAGCCGCTTTCAAGGAGCGGGACACTTATAAGAAATCCCGCTATGCCCTCAGACAAACCGTCAATACAGGACTAAGATTGAATCCTACTATGCCAGCTCGTCGGATGTGGCAGGGCTTGCAAACTATTACGAAATACAAAACAAAGCCCAGCCACGAGCTGCCCAGTGACGGTAGCCGAATGACTTCTACGCGCGCTTCGAGGCAAGCAACACTGAAGCATGCACGAGAGCATCAGTTGTTCTGAACGACTGTGTGATCATGCTCTCCGTAGCCGGTCGGTAAGACCTTTGAAGTCGATGTGAGTAAGACCTTTAAACAGGTCAACATTCACAAGGCCGCAGGGCCAGACGGATTACCAGGACGTGTACTCCGAGCATGCACTGACCAACTGGCAAGTGACTTCACTGATACGCCCCCATTCACATCGACAGGGCTGCAGTGGAGCGGGTTGAGAGCTTCAAGTTCCTTGGTGTCCACATCACCAACAAACTATTATGGTCCAAATACACCAATACAGTTGTGGAGGGCACAACTCCACCTATTCCCCCTCAGGAGACTGAAAATATTTGGCATGGGTCATCAGATCCTCAAAAAGTTCTACAGCTATACCATCAAGAGCATCTCCTTATAGCAGAGTTAACCCAATTGCATATCCTTATAGCAGAGTTAACCCAATTGCATATCCTTATAGCAGAGTTAACCCAATTGCATATCCTTATAGCAGAGTTAACCCAATTGCATATCCTTATAGCAGAGTTAACTCAATTGCATATCCTTATAGCAGAGTTAACCCAATTGCATATCCTTATAGCAGAGTTAACTCAATTGCATATCCTTATAGCACAGTTAATGCAATTTAAATGTGTGTAAGTGCCTGAAGTTGAGTTGCTATAGTCATATGTAAAGCAAGTGTTGTCAATCTATCCAACAATAGGAAAGTAGTAGACTGCATAAAGCAGGTGTAGTTACCTCTGGA
This sequence comes from Oncorhynchus tshawytscha, assembly GCF_018296145.1. Classification (NCBI taxonomy): domain Eukaryota; kingdom Metazoa; phylum Chordata; class Actinopteri; order Salmoniformes; family Salmonidae; genus Oncorhynchus; species Oncorhynchus tshawytscha. The sequence goes on from NC_056437.1 coordinate 8,333,564, forward strand.
GGACATAGTGTAGAGAAGGCCTCTGTTTCTCTGTGATCAGCCCCCAAGACATAATCTGTAACAGGGGGAAAGGAACAGTCTCATCATACTCCACAACAACACGCCAGCGTTATGTTGAAGACAGCATGTATTGTTCATAACATGCCAGCGTTATGTTGAAGACAGCATGTATTGTTCATAACATGCCAGCGTTATGTTGAAGACAGCATGTATTGTTCATAACATGCCAGCGTTATGTTGAAGACAGCATGTATTGTTCATAACATGCAGCGTTATGTTGAAGACAGCATGTATTGTTCATAACATACCAGCGTTATGTTGAAGACAGCATGTATTGTTCATAACATACCAGCGTTATGTTGAAGACAGCATGTATTGTTCATAACATGCAGCGCCTTCAGAAAGTGTTCATACCCCTTGACTTACTCCACATTTTGTTGTGTTTACAGCCTGAATTAAAAAATGTATTAAATATATATTTTTTGTCTACATACAATACCCCATAATGAAGTGAAAACATGTTTTTAGAAGTGTTTGCAAATTTATTGAACATGAAATACAGAAATCTAATTTACAATGGTAATTCACAAGTCAATACATGTTTGAATCACCTTTGGCAGCAATTTCAGCTGTGTGTCTAAGTCTAAGAGCTTTACACACCTGGATTGTACAATATTTGCACATTTATTTATTTTTAATCTTCAAGCTCTGTCAAGTTGGTTGTTGATCATTGCTAGACAGCCATTTTCATGTTTTGCCATACATTTTCAAGCTGGTTTATGTCAAAACTGTAACTAGGCCACTCAGGAACATCAAAAGTCTTCTTGGTAAGCAACTCCAGTGTGTATTAGGCCTTGTGTTTTAGGTTATTGTCCTGCTGAAAGGTGAATTCATCTCCTAGTGTCTGGTGGAAAGCAGACTGAACCAGGTTTTGGCTGTGCTCAGCTCCATTATGTTTCTTTATCCTGAAAAGTCCTTAACGATTGCAAGCATACCCATAACATGATGCAGCCACCACTATGCTTGAAAATATGGAGAGAGGTACTCATTGATGTGTTGTATTGGATTTGCCCCAAACATAACACTTAGTATTCAGGACAAAAAGTGAATTGCTTTGCCATATTTTTTGCAGTATTACTTTAGTGCCTTGTTGTAAACAGGATTTATGTTTTGGAATATTTTTATTCTGAACAGGCTTCCTTCTTTTCACTCTGTCAATTAGGTTAGTATTGTAGAGTCACTACAATGTTGTTGATCCATCCTCAGTTTTCTCCTATCACAGGCATTAAACTCTAACTGTTTTAAAAAGTCAGCAGTGGCCTCATGGTGAAATCCCTGAACAGTTTCCTTCCTGTCCGGCAACTAAGTTAGGAAGGACGCCTGTATCTTTGTAGTGACAATCAAAAGCCTAATTGATAACTTCACCACACCACGCTCAGAGAGACATTCAGCAACTGCTTTTTAATTATTATTATTAGTTTTACATCTACCAATCGGTGGCATCCCTTGAGAACTTTAAAAAAAACCTTGGTCTTTGCTTGAAATTCACTACACAGTTGAGGGACCTTACAGATAATTGTATGTCTGGGGTACAGAGATTGGCTAGTCATAAAAAAATAAAATGTGGGGTATTGTGTGTAGATCAGTAACATAAAATCTCTATTTAAAATTCAGGCTATAACAACAAAATGTGGAACAAGTATAGGGGTATTGTATACTTCCTGATTGTGAAGGTAAGAGAACTTGACTGGATGTACTTACTGTATATGTACCATAATGCTATACACATTCAGCAAATCTTTCAAAGGATAACAATCTACGATTTGTATGGATAGGCTTTTACAAGTACTCACCGTTGAGGCTGGTGGAGACTTCAGGACTGACGTTGTTGTTGAGAAAAGAAATACTCTTCTGTCCTGGAGACACTGGTTTCCCATCCCTGGAGGGAGGAGAGAGATAGAGAGATCAATTAGGTCAAGGATAATGAACACATGTACCTCTTGGACGGGTATCTGAAGAGGGCATTATAGGAAGTAATCTTTTATTGAGTCTCTCACTTCCAAACCTCTTTGGCACTAGCTGGCAAGCACTGCCTTGCACAGAAATGGACTGAATGTTAAATAGTAAAGGACATTTCCTGGGAAATGTGTTTATGGTACATAAGGCTAGTGTTTACCTGGTGAGGTCCCTGAGGGACTCTCGCAGGTCTACACCTAACCCAAAGTGCCTAGTGTGTAGGGGCTAGGGGTCTATTTGGAATTCAGGGTGAGGGTTAAGTTTACCTTGTAGCTTTGATAGTGAGCTCCCTGAGGGAGATCTCCAGCAGCCTGCAGCTCTCATTGAGGGTCAGGTCCAGAGTTGGAGCTCCGTTGATATAGTGGACCAGGTCCAAGGGCCTCAGACTCCCCTCCAGCAGCGCCACCGAGCCAGGCAGTACCTCCTTTATGAACAACACCCTGTACACACTGTCACTGCCCCCGTCCAATACTAGACCTGTAGGGAGAGACAACACCCCGTACACACTGTCACTGCCCAATACTAGACCTGTAGGGAGAGACAACACCCCGTACACACTGTCACTGTCCAATACTAGACCTGTGTACACACTGTCACTGTCCAATACTAGTCAGACCTGTAGGGAGAGACAACACCCAATACTAGTAGGGAGAGACAACACCCACACTGTCACTGTCCAATACTAGACCTGTAGGGAGACAACAGACACACACTGTCCAATACTAGACCGTACACACTGTCACTGTCCAATACTAGACCTGTACACACTGTCACTGTCCAATACTAGACCTGTAGGGGGAGAGACAACACCCTGTACACACTGTCACTGTCCAATACTAGACCTGTAGGAGAGACAACACCCCACACTGTCACTGTCCAATACTAGACCTGTAGGGAGAGACAACAGTACACACTGTCACTGTCCAATACTAGACCTGTAGGGAGAGACAACACCCTGTACACACTGTCACTGTCCAATACTAGACCTGTAGGAGGGAGAGACAACACCCCGTACACACTGTCACTGTCCAATACTAGACCTGTAGGGAGAGACAACACCCCGTACACACTGTCACTGTCCAATACTAGACCTGTAGGGAGAGACAACACCCCGTACACTGTCACTGTCCAATACTAGACCTGTAGGGAGATGTACACACTGTCACTGCCCAATACTAGACCTGTAGGGAGAGATACAACACCCTGTACACACTGTCACTGCCCAATACTAGACCTGTAGGGAGAGATACAACACCCTGTACACACTGTCACTGCCCAATACTAGACCTGTAGGGAGAGACAACACCCTGTACACACTGTCACTGTCCAATACTAGACCTGAGAGGGAGTCAGACTAGACCTGTAGGGAGAGACAACCCGTACACACTGTCACTGTCCAATACTAGACCTGTAGGGAGAGATGTACACACTGTCCAATACTAGACCTGTAGGGAGAGACAACACCCCGTACACACTGTCACTGCCCAATACTAGACCTGTAGGGAGAGATACAACACCCTGTACACACTGTCACTGTCCAAAACTAGACCTGCAGGGAGAGATACAACACCGTTAAGCTTTATGAACAACACCACATACACACAGTCACCAAAAGCGGTCACCTAAAACACCACAGCAAGGCAGTGGAAGCTTATTTATAGTCCAAAAACCCCCACCACACATTCCTTTCAAACTGCAATCTAACACCCTTTTACATATCGTGCTTTCTTGAGCTCTGTCCATGTCACAAGTTCTTTACAATCATGATCATCATCATCATCGCTGAGGTTGATAACCCCAAACCAACACAGATATTTTCAACAGTTGAGATGATACACGTGAGTTAAATAGATCATTTTAGGCAGTGTAAACAGATCTCTATATCTCTCTTACCTAATGTTTGGTCAGGACATTGGAAGGAGATGTCCGACAGCAGGTGTGCTTCTATAGGGGGTTTAGGAGCCTCGAGAACCCTTCCTACCACTAGATCGACCACCCTGGGGGCCGCTCTCACCAGGTTCACCACCTCAGTGTGACCCATGTTGGACACATCTTTGTTGTTCACCTGAAAGGGGGGGGGGGGTCGTTAGTAAAGAGCTACAGGTGAAATGCTTGTGATACAGCATGACAGTGAATATGAAAACATGACTATCAATTTGTCTGTCTTCAATTCCTCGTATCCTCTCTCCGTGTGTCCTCAAACTGCATTGGAGAAGGAGACCCAAAGTCTCTCCTCACCTCCTTAAAACACATTGGAGGAGGTGAGGAATCAAGGAAACCCAGATTGAGAGTGTTCAGTAGCTACATTCAGCAGATGTGTACCATGATCATGCGATCCCCGGGACGCAGCCTGCCGTCTCCCTTGGCAGGGTCCTGGATGATGTCATGGATGTAACAGCCCAGGTCGTTCCCTTTGGTCAGAGTAAACCCCAGGCTTCCTTTCTCAGACTTCACAAGGGACACTTTCAGCTCCACGTCCTGATGAACAGACAGTGGTAAACAAACGCTGTTGGAATCAAACTGCGCTGAAAAGGAACTGAATACTACACAAACTCAGCATAAAAAGAAACGCCCTCCCACTGTTAAATGCGTTTATTTTCAGCAAACTTAACACGTGTAAATATTTGTATGAACATAAGATTCAACAACAGATAATGCAGCTGGTGGCCACTTGTTCAGTTTAAGTACTGCAGTGCATCTCCTCCTCATGGACTGCACCAGATCTGCCAGTTCTTGCTGTGAGATGTTACCCAACTCTTCCACCAAGCCACCTGCAAGTTCCCGGAAATTCTGGGGGGAATGACCCTTGCCCTCACCCTCCGATCCAACAGATCCACAAGAGCGGAATGGGATTGAGATCCGGGCTCTTCGCTGGCCAAGGCAGAACACTGACATTCTTGTCTTGCAGGAAATCACGCACAGAACGAGCAGTATGACTGGTGGCATTGTCATGTGGGAGGGATGAGCCTGCAGGAAGGGTACCACATGAGGGAGGAGGATGTCGTCCCTGTAACACACAGCATTGAGATTGCCTGCAATGACAACAAGCTCAGTCTGATGATGCTGTGACACATCGCCCCAGACCATGACGGACCCTCCACCTCCAAATCGATCCTGCTCCAGAGTACAGGCCTTGGTGTAACGCTCATTCCTTCGACGATAAACGCAAATCCGACCATCACCCCTGGTGAGACAAAACCGTGACTCATCAGTGAAGAGCACTTTTTGCCAGTCCTGTCTGGTCCAGCGACGGTGGGTTTGTGCCCGCAGGTGACGTTGTTGCCGGTGATGTCTGGTGAGGGCCTGCCTTTACAACAGGCCTACAAGCCCTCAGTCCAGCCTCTCTCAGCCTATTGTGGACAGTCTGAGCACTGGAGGGATTGTGCGTTCCTGGTGTAACTCAGGCAGTTGTTGTTGCCATCCTGTACCTGTCCCTGCAGGTGTGCTGTTCAGATGTACCGACCTGTGCAGGTGTTACATGTGGTCTGCCACTGCGAGGACGATCAGCTGTCCGTCTGCGTCTCAGTACGGACATTGCAATTTATTGCCCTGGCCACATCTGCAGTCCTCATGCGTCCTTGCAGCATGCATAAGGCATGTTCACGCAGATGAGCAGGGACCCTGGGCATCTTTCTTTTTGTGTTTTTCAGAGTCAATAGAAAGGCCTCTTTAGTGTCCTAGTTTTCATAACTTTGACCTTACTTGCCTACCGTCTGTAAGCTGTTAGTGTCTTAACGGCTGTCCCACAGGTGCATGTTCATTAATTGTTTATGGTTCATTGAACAAGCATGGGAAACAGTGTTTAAACCCTTTACAATGAAGATCTGTGAAGTTATTTGGATTTTTACTAATTATATTTGAAAGACAGGGTCCTGAAAAAGGGACATTTCTTTTTTTGCTGAGTTTAGTTACATAATTACATGGATAATGCACATTACATCCTTGCCTCCTCTGCCCATAAGAGGTTCCCTTGGACCTCCTCCAATGTGCTTTGAGAGAAAGGAATGGAGGAAACCAGGACGGTCGAAGTACTTGTGCTTTCAGACAGGTCCTAGTGTTCCCCTGCTCTTACCAGCACAAACTCATCCATGTCCTGTCTGTTGTCTGTCAGGGTGTGGTTGAAGTGTGGTGGTCGAGGGAGAGGCAGGGGGTCGGGACTGGGGGCTTCTGGAGATAATACCATAGGTTGAGGGGTGGTGGTCAGGTCAGGGACCCGAGGGGAGGAGGAGGGACACCTGCGGAAATAGAACACAAGGAATCCATCAAATAAGTGATTTTTAAACCAACGGTTGTCGCAAGGTTGTTTACTGTAACCTGGTTTAGACCCCAGAGAGCAAGTAGAAGCTGAAGCACAGTGTTAAACTGAGGTGGCATTCTTAGTCTATAAGGTTATCATAGAAATATCTTGTGTAGAACAGATCATACAATATTATTGTCTGTCAGGTAGAACAAAAACATTTTCATTACATTTCACCTGACTGCAATGAGTCACCTCTCATTGGTTATGGTACTAATGACCTGGAAACTATATCACCTCTCATTGGTTACTCTAGTCGGTCCATAATAAAGCACTGCTCTACCTTACCAGCATCATGGCACACATGGCGGCAGGGTAGCCTAGCGGTTAGAGAGTTGGACTAGTTGCAAGTTCAAACCCCCGAGCTGACAAGGTACAAATCTGTCGTTCTGCCCCTGAACAGGCAGTTAACCCACTGTTCCTAGGCCGTCATTGAAAATAAGAATTTGTTCTTAACTGACTTGCCTGGAGGTACAACAATAAAATCAACAAGGCAGGTCCTACAGGCCCTAGTTCTTTTATTTAACGAGGCAAGTCAGTTAAGAACAAATTCTTATTTACAAATGACAGCCTACCCCGGCCAAACCCGGACGACACTGGGCCAATTGTGCGCCGCCCAATCACAGCCGGATGTGGGCACAGCCTGGATTCGAACCAGGGACTGTAGAGATGACCTCTTGCACGGAGATGCTGTGCCACTCGGGAGACAAGGTGCTTTCAGGTGTTTTGTCTCACCTGGACTACTGTTCAGTCAGGTGCCACAAAGGGACTTAGGAAAATTGCATTTGGCTCAGAACAGGGCAGCACGGCTGGCCCTTGGATGTACACAGAGAGCTAACATTAATAATATACATATCAACCTCTCCTGGCTCAAAGTGGAGGAGAGATCGACTTCATCACTACTTGTATTTATGAGAGGTATTGACATGTTGAATGCATACACACACATGATAGCATATGCACTATACACACACACACACGTACACATGGATGTAGTACTGTAGATATGTGGTAGTGGTGGTGTAGGGGCCTGAGGGCACACAGTGTGTTGTAGATATGTGGTAGTGGTGGAGTAGGGGCCTGAGGGCACACAGTGTACTGTAGATATGTGGTAGTGGTGGAGTAGGGGCCTGAGGGCACACAGTGTGTTGTAGATATGTGGTAGTGGTGGAGTAGGGGCCTGAGGGCACACAGTGTGTTGTAGATATGTGGTAGTGGTGCAGTAGGGGCCTGAGGGCACACAGTGTACTGTAGATATGTGGTAGTGGTGCAGTAGGGGCCTGAGGGCACACAGTGTACTGTAGATATGTGGTAGTGGTGGAGGAGGGGCCTGAGGGCACACAGTGTACTGTAGATATGTGGTAGTGGTGGAGTAGGGGTCTGAGGGAACACAGTGTGTTGTAGATATGTGGTAGTGGTGGAGTAGGGGCCTGAGGGAACACAGTGTACTGTAGATATGTGGTAGTGGTGGAGTAGGGGCCTGAGGGACACACAGTGTGTTGTAGATATGTGGTAGTGGTGGAGTAGGGGCCTGAGGGCACACAGTGTACTGTAGATATGTGGTAGTGGTAGAGTAGGGGCCTGAGGGAACACAGTGTGTTGTGAAATCTGTGAATGTATTGTAATGTTTTAAAATGGTATAAACTGCCTTCATTTTGCTGGACCCCAGTAAGAGCAGCTGTTGCCGTGGTAGGAAATAATGTTTATTTATTATTATTATCCCCATTTCAAGCTCATCTTTCGAAAATACAAATAAAAAAATAAAAAAACATGTAGTTGGAGATAGGGCACACAGTGTATGTAGATATGTTTAGTCCGGGATAAGGGGCCTGAGGACCCAGTGTACTGGGATAACAGGCCCTAGGGGCCTCCGGGAACACAGGCCCTTGTGAAATCCTGTGAATGTATTGTAATGTTTTAAAATGGTATAAACTGCCTTCATTTTGCTCCAGTAAGAGCTCCCTGCTGCCGGGATAACAGGTTTATTTATTATTATTATCCCCATTTCAAGCTCATCTTTCGGAAAATACAAATAAATAAATAAAAAAACATGGCCCTGTTTAGCTCCGGGATAACAGGCCCTCCCCGCTCCGGGATAACAGGCCCTCCCGCTCCGGGATAACAGGCCCTCCCCGCTCCGGGATAACAGGCCCTCCCCGCTCCGGGATAACAGGCCCTCCCCGCTCCGGGATAACAGGCCCTCCCCGCTCCGGGATAACAGGCCCTCCCCGCTCCGGGATAACAGGCCCTCCCCGCTCCGGGATAACAGGCCCTCCCCGCTCCGGGATAACAGGCCCTCCCCGCTCCGGGATAACAGGCCCTCCCCGCTCCGGGATAACCGGCCCTCCCCGCTCCGGGATAACCGGCCCTCCCCGCTCCGGGATAACAGGACAACATGAGTAATATCATCAGTAGGATATAATCTTGACCTTTTGCTGAGGTTGGACAGTGACAGGTTGGAAGAGTAGTAGGCAGAGCGGATGGTGTCATCCAGCTCACAGGGGGTCTCATACTGGCGGAGTCTCTCCAGAGTGAGGTTACTGCTGGGGGTCTGGTAGATACTACGATCCCAGGCTTGTCGGCCCTGCTCCAGAGATTGGCTGAAGGCCTCCTCCACCTGAATGAATTAAGTAATGAATGAATGGATAAATAAATCCATTGTTTAGTCATTCATGAATTTGACAAAATGTCCAGTTGCCTCAGCCGAGTGAAACAATACACACATTAAAAATCATTAAAAACTCAATAGTTTACAGACCCATTCCTATTGTGGTTCTTGATATCAATAGTTACTAATTATCAATGAAATCGTTACCTCCTCATCATCTGTGCTGTCGCTGTAGCTGTCCCGACGGCTGGGGGACTTCATGAGCAGCCTGTCCAGAGCTTCCTCCATTTGCCCAGGCCCCAGTCCCAGGCTCCTCTTCCCCTCAGACCCCACAGGAGAGGCTGTTCTGGGCCTGGCCAGGCTGGATTCAGGCTGCTGGGTCTGGACTACTGGTTCCTTACGAGGAGAGGCCATGGGAGTCTGGGGAGGGAGAATGAGATACACTCCGTAAGTATATTAGTGTATAGCTCACTAAACATCAAAAATACACTGCACTCCACTTATAGTGATACATGGTCCTATGCCATCACTATAAGAGAAAAGCAGACATTTTGCCCAGTTTGTGGCCCACGTGAGAGGTGCTGCTGACTGGTAGAGTTCCTCACCAGAGCAGAGGCGTCCATCTCAGGTAAGACACCCTGGTCAGGTCTACAGAGCAGCAGAGTGACCTCCTGGCCGGTCCCTCGCAGCGCTGAGATCACCTCCTAGTGGCAGGGCAGAGAAACACAACAGAATATTTAATATGAAAATGGTTGAGTCATGTAATATTGGCATACAAGGGAGTCAGTTCTTCAACTGAAAAAGCCATTTGAAACCCCACCCCTTAATATAACCTATTGTTCGACTTGATTGATCAATATTGAAAAAGGTGACATACGTGCTGCGAGAGTCCTTTGAGGGGCGTCTGGTTGACACGGACGATGACGTCACCCACGTTGATTCGTCCACTCTCAGCGGCAGGTTGCCCAGGGAAAAGCTTCTTAACCCGGACCATGCTGAAGCTGTTACCAGAGGCGTTACCAGTGTTCTGGTCAGGGAGGGTCTCCTCTCTACTGAAGCTGAACCCTAGGCCAGACGAATTCTTCAGCAAGGGCACCTCAAATACATTGTCTTGGGGACAGGAAGACAAGAAAACTTTATTGTCCAACAAAAACATAAATGTGTATGACTGCTAACTCTCTCAGACACCACACACACACCTGAGATACTGGTAGGAGCACAGGGTCAGCTGCAGAGTAACGCCCCTGGAGCAAATTACAGTTTAAGTGCCTTGCTCAAGGGCACAACGGCAGTAGGGCACAATGTCATAATCGAACATCAAAGACTAGCAACTGCTGGTGACGTATAAGAAAGTAATGAGTGTTTGAATTAATGTGTGTGTACTGTACACTCACTATCAGTGATGAAGATGTACTCTGGCTGGGCTTTAGGCGGAGCAGCCTCTGGCGCCGGTTGTTGCTGGTCGCTGGGAGGCGTGCACTGAGGCGTCAGAGGGGCGTGGATACGGTCCGCAGGGAGCTGACCCTTCTCTAACAGCAAGTGGACCATCTGAAGAGGGGAGGAGCAGAGGAGAAGGGGAGGAGCGGAGGGGAAGGGGAGGAGCGGAGGGGAAGGGGAGGAGCGGAGAGTAACACCACTGGTCAGAAAGCACAAGGAGTCTCAAATTGGAAAGAAGACACCATAAGCCTATATAGTAGATACAGTTGAAGTCAGAAGTTTACTTACACCGTAGCCAAATATATTTAAACTCATTTTTTCACAATTCCTGACATTTAATCCAAGTAAAAATTCCCTGTTTTAGGATTACCACTTTATTTTAAGAATGTGAAATGTCAGAATAATAGTAGAGAGAATGATTTATTTCAGCTTTTATTTCTTTCATCACATTCTCAGTGGGTCAGAAGTTTACATACACTCAATTAGTATTTGGTAGCATTGCCTTTAAATTGTTTAACTTGGGTCAAATGTTTCAGGTAGCCTTCCACAAGCTTCCCACAATAAATTGGGTGAATTTTGGCCCATTCCTCCTGACAGAGCTGGTGTAACTGAGTCAGGTTTGTAGACCTCCTTGCTCACACACGCATTTTCAGTTCTGCCCACAAATTGTCTATAGGATTGAGGTCAGGGCTTATTGATGGCCACTCCAATACCTTGGCTTTGTTGTCCGTAAGCCATTTTGCCACAACTTTGGAAGTATGCTTGGGGTCATTGATCATTTGGAAGACCCATTTGTGACTAAGCTTTAACTTCCTGACTGATGTCTTGAGATGTTGCTTCAATATATCCACATAATTCTCCTCCCTCATAATGCCATCTATTTTGTGAAGTGCACCAGTCCCTCCTGCAGCAAAGCACCCCCACAACATGATGCTGCCACCCCTGTGCTTCATGGTTGGGATGGTGTTCTTTGGCTTGCCAGCCTCCCCCTTTTTACTCCAAACATAACAATGGTCATTATGGACAAACAGTTCTATTTTTGTTTCATCAGACCAGAGGACATTTCTCCAAAAAGTATGATCTTTGTCCGCATGTGCATTTGCTAACCGTAGTCTGGCTTTTTTATGGCGGTTTTGGAGCAGTGGCTTCTCGCTTCCTGAGCGGCCTTTCAGGTTATGTGGATATAGGACTCGTCTTACTGTGGATATAGATACGTTTGTACTCTCTTCCTCCAGCATCTTCACAGGGTCCTTTGCTGTTGTTTTTTTTCTGAGGTTTTGGCTGATTTCTTTTTGTTTTTCCCATGATGTCAAGCAAAGAGGAACTGAGTTTGAAGGTAGGCTTTGAAATACATCCACAGGTACACCCCCAATTGACTCAAATGATGTTAATTAGCCTATCAGAAGCTTCTAAAGCCATTAAATAATTTTCTGGAATTTTCCAAGCTGTTTAAAGGCACAGTCAACTTAGTGTATGTAAACGTCTGACTCACTTGAATTGTGATACAGTGAATTATAGGTGAAATAATCTGTCTGTCAACAATTGTTGGAAAAATTACTTGTGTCATGCACAAAGTAGATGACCTAACCGACTTGCCAAAACTATAGAAATTTGTGGAGTGGTTGAAAAAAAACAGGTTTTAATGACTCCAACCTAAGTGTATGTAAACTTCCGACTTCCACTGTAGATGCTGGAACTTGCTAAACAAGCTAATGGACTATAAAAACTGTCTGGTTAAATCATACCGTAGTAGGCAATCAATCACCACCACAGGTAAGTGGAAATAAGGTCAAACTTGATGAAAGTGAACTATCGCTTCAACTGTGACTGTACTGACCTTTCCAGTATCTCTGAGGGTCTCCACAGCCTGCTTGTGCGTAGCTCCTTCCAGACTCTTCCCATTGACAGCCACCACCCTGTCACCTAGTAACAATAGAGACGGGTATTACACTGAGTGTACAAAACATTAGGAACACCTTCCTAATATTGAGCTGCATCCCCTTTTGTCCCTCAGAACAGCCTCAGTTCGTTGAGGCGTGGACTCCACAAGGTGTCGAAAGCGTTCCACAGGGATGTTGGCCCATGTTGACTCCAATGCTGCATGTCCCTTGGGTGGTGGAGCATTCTCGATACACACGGGAATCTTGATTTTGGAAAAACCCAGCAGCTTTGCAGTTCTTGACACAAACCGGTGTGCCTGGTACCTACTACCATACCCCGTTCAAAGGCAACATAAATATTTTTTGCTTGCCCACTTACCCTCTGAATGGCACACATACACAATCTGTGTGTTAATTGTCTCAAGGCTTAAAAATCATTCTTTAACCCGTCTCCTCCCCTTCATCTACATTTAACCAATGGCATCAACAAGAGATCATAGCTTTCACCTGGATTCACCTGGTCAGTCTATGTCATGGAAAGAGTTGGAAAGAGTTGTTAATGTTTTGTAGACTCAGTGTATTAAAACAGTCTGACTCAGCAAACACCAGTCAAGCATTGAGGTGCTGACAACATGATACCACGGCAGGTTTGTTGGGAATCCTCCATGCTGGCGCAAGTCCATCAGGGTAATGTTCAGTAGGATACACCATGGCACAGGTTTTTGCTACGGAAAGCTTAAATCTGTGTTCTTATTGGACACGGTCAGGTAGTACTCCCCATTTCTAAATGTTTTCTCACTACTGATGTGTTGATCAGGCACCAAATGGAACACAGACTGAAACACGGAGGGACTACCTGGACATGTCCAAAAAGAAACCCTTGTTTTAAAACGTTTTGCTACGGTGTGCCTTACTGAACAGGACCTAGGTGCTATAGCTTACCCTTCTGGATCCTTCCGTCCAGTTCTGCAGCTCCTTTAGGGATGATGGCCTTCACATAAACCCCTCCATGCTTCACACTGGTATTCACTCCACCCTGAGGAGAACAGGTCGTGTCACTACAGTCAACCAGACAGAGGGAGCATAATGCTGTATTTACTACAGTCAACCAGACAGAGGGAGCATAATGCTGTATTCAGTAGTCAACCAGACAGAGGGAGCAAAATGCTGTATTCTCTACAGTCAACCAGACAGAGGGAGCATAATGCTGTATTCAGTAGTCAACCAGACAGAGGGAGCATAATGCTGTATTCAGTAGTCAACCAGACAGAGGGAGCATAATGCTGTATTCTCTACAGTCAACCAGACAGAGGGAGCAAAATGCTGTATTCTCTACAGTCAACCAGACAGAGGGAGCATAATGCTGTATTCACTACAGTCAACCAGACAGAGGGAGCATAATGCTGTATTCAGTAGTCAACCAGACAGAGGGAGCATAATGCTGTATTCTCTACAGTCAACCAGACAGAGGGAGCAAAATGCTGTATTCTCTACAGTCAACCAGACAGAGGGAGCAAAATGCTGTATTCTCTACAGTCAACCAGACAGAGGGAGCATAATGCTGTATTCACTACAGTCAACCAGACAGAGGGAGCATAATGCTGTATTCAGTAGTCAACCAGACAGAGGGAGTATAATGCTGTATTCTCTACAGTCAACTAGACAGAGGGAGCATAATGCTGTATTCACTACAGTCAACCAGACAGAGGGAGCATAATGCTGTATTCAGTAGTCAACCAGACAGAGGGAGCATAATGCTGTATTCTCTACAGTTAACCAGACAGAGGGAGCATAATGCTGTATTCACTACAGTCAACCAGACAGAGGGAGCATAATGCTGTATTCACTACAGTCAACCAGACAGAGGGAGTATAATGCTGTATTCTCTACAGTCAACCAGACAGAGGGAGCATAATGCTGTATTCAGTAGTCAACCAGACAGAGGGAGTATAATGCTGTATTCTCTACAGTCAACTAGACAGAGGGAGCATAATGCTGTATTCTCTACAGTCAACTAGACAGAGGGAGCATAATGCTGTATTCTCTACAGTCAACTAGACAGAGGGAGCATAATGCTGTATTCTCTACAGTCAACCAGACAGAGGGAGCATACTGCTGTGTTCAGTAGTCAACCAGACAGAGGGAGCATAATGCTGTATTCTCTACAGTCAACCAGACAGAGGGAGCATAATGCTGTATTCTCTACAGACAACCAGACAGAGGGAGCATAATGCTGTATTCAGTAGTCAACCAGACAGAGGGAGCATAATGCTGTATTCTCTACAGTCAACCAGACAGAGGGAGCATAATGCTGTATTCAGTAGTCAACCAGACAGAGGGAGCATAATGCTGTATTCAGTTCAACCAGACAGAGGGAGTCAACCAGACAGAGGGAGCATAATGCTGTATTCAGTAGTCAACCAGACAGAGGGAGCATAATGCTGTATTCTCTACAGTCAACCAGACAGAGGGAGCATAATGCTGTATTCATAACCATGCATAATGCTGTATTCACAGTCAACCAGACAGAGGGAGCATAATGCTAATGCTGTATGCACTACAGTCAACCAGACAGCATAATGCAACCAGACAGAGGGAGCATAATGCTGTATGCACTACAGTCAACCAGCATAATAATGCTGTATGCACTACAGTCAACCAGACAGAGGGAGCATAATGCTGTATGCACTACAGTCAACCAGACAGAGGGAGCATAATGCTGTATGCACTACAGTCAACCAGACAGAGGGAGCATAATGCTGTATTCTCTACAGTCAATCAGACAGAGGGAGCATAATGCTGTATGCACTACAGTCAACCAGACAGAGTGAGCATAATGCTGTATGCACTACAGTCAACCAGACAGAGTGAGCATAATGCTGTATTCTCTACAGTCAACCAGACAGAGGGAGCATAATGCTGTATGCACTACAGTCAACCAGACAGAGGGAGCATAATGCTGTATTCACGTCTTCCACAGACTACCGGTCTATGGGGTTATTAGTTGGTTTGTATTATACAGATCAGATTTATCTAAGTGGTGTTGTTAACATGACGTATCACCATGATAGACCACATGACTCAAGTTGAAAGACACTAACAATAATAATACCACTCATTCACAGGGGAAATTACACTGCTGGTCACTTCAGCAAATCAAAGTGGTCAAGCAGGCAGTGACACAACATCTACGCAGGCATTAGTAAAACCAAGATTAAACTGGTGGGTCAAATGATACTTCTGTAATCTGTACCTACAGCGCCAGTGTCACCATGAATCGTCATCCATTCAACAGGTCTGTTTGAGAACATTTGCATGCAGAGACGCAAAGCAATCTACAAATCCCACAATGAAAGTCAAGCAGCAGACCGACGACGCCAGGCAGCAGAGCAACACTAGGCAGCAGAGCTACAGGAAAACACATACACCAGTCATGAGGAAAGAACCCCCCCCAAAAACAAAAATGAGAGAACCTCAGAACAGTACCAGAAACAGTACACTCAGTAACAGTACCGTGACACTTATGCCCAAGCTGCTGTCCTTTTTAGACAGCTCAACGACAAACAGATCTCCAGGAGAGAGACTACTGACCCCTGGGACATTGCCACTTAACCCTCCCATGCTGCCGTTGGGGAGAGGAGGAGTTAACTCCTGCAAACAGAGAACATGGCAGTAAATGGAACATTGGGGTTGTTGCCAGGCAACAGACATGCAGGAGAGAATAACAGGAAGTCGTTTTAGAGGAGGGGGAGGAATTGGTATAGGAGGTATAACATAGGAAAAGATCAAAAGATGCAGCCATACTATAACACTATTGCATTTGTTAAAATTCTAAATGCAATGACATGTAGCCAGACATGATTAAACAAAACATGCAATTAGTTTGTAAAAAAACATCAAGCATTTGAGTGGTTGTTTGTTAACTACATGCATCTTTGTAGTGGTATTGTATAGTCTACCTTGAGGATACCTACAAACATATGACTAAATACTAGGGACTGTTTCTCAGATAGTCTTCAGGTGATACACAAGATGTTCAACATTATTCGCTGTACATGTTGCTCTTGAATTTGATCTTGTAGCCTACTGACTACCAGACATGTCAAAAGCACCAAAACACCACCAGAGAAAAACTCTCCATTACAGGTAACTGAAACAGAGCTGGCACCTGTTGAACTCTTGTTAAAGTTTTGTCAGAAAAAACACCGGCCCCTACCTACCTTTTTAAACTTTGGTTTCTCTTGACTACTAGAGTACGTCTCCTCATCCATTTCAGAGTCCCCTCTATCTGAATAGTCTGGGTCTTTAGGGACCTCAGGGATCTTAGCTTTCCTGGTTTTGGGTGGCAAAGCTGGTGGAGACGCTTTGAGTGGGTCGAAGGTCAAGGCGATGTTGTTGGTTCGATCCTGGTGATGGAGTATGGATACGGGTACTGAGGCAGCTTCAGTGGGCAGGGTGCGATGGGGGTGGGTGCCGTTGACGGGGATCTGGAGAGGTGCATTGGTTCTCTCGGCCCTGGAGTCCTGCGAGCGGAGGCTGCTCTGGCGTGGGACAGTGGAGACAGACGGGGTGGTGGTGGGGAGAGGAGGGCTGGGGGAGCCTGTTCCTGCCTCCTGTTCCTCAATTGAAGACTCAAAGTCCAGGTCCTGTCGTCGCTGTCCGGAGACCACCAGAGGAGCCTGGGGTTTATAAACAAACCCTGACGGAGGCTCTAGAGGAGACAGACAGGAATAGTGGTTATGAATGCACTGCTACGGATTATAAAGCGTGACATAGGCGCTTATAGTGCCTCTAAACCCAGCGCTAACGCCAGCCAGTCAGACTCAGCGCTAACCCCAGCCAGTCAGACCCCAGCGCTAACCCCAGCCAGTCAGACCCCAGCGCTAACCCCCCCAGCCAGTCAGACCCCAGCGCTAACGCCAGCCAGTCAGACCCCAGCGCTAACGCCAGCCAGTCAGACCCCAGCGCTAACGCCAGCCAGTCAGACCCCAGCGCTAACGCCAGCCAGTCAGACCCCAGCGCTAACGCCAGCCAGTCAGACCCCAGCGCTAACGCCAGCCAGTCAGACCCCAGCGCTAACGCCAGCCAGTCAGACCCCAGCGCTAACGCCAGCCAGTCAGACCCCAGCGCTAACGCCAGCCAGTCAGACCCCAGCGCTAACGCCAGCCAGTCAGACCCCAGCGCTAACGCCAGCCAGTCAGACCCCAGCGCTAATGCCCAGCCAGTCAGACCCCAGCCAGTCAGACCCCAGCGCTAACGCCAGCCAGTCAGACCCCAGCGCTAACGCCAGCCAGTCAGACCCAGCGCTAACGCCAGCCAGTCAGACCCAGCGCTAACGCCAGCCAGTCAGACCCAGCGCTAACCCCAGCCAGTCAGACCCCAGCGCTAACGCCAGCCAGTCAGACGCCAGCCAGTCAGACCAGCGCTAACGCCAGCCAGTCAGACCCCAGCGCTAACGCCAGCTCAACCCCAGCGCTAACGCCAGCCAGTCAGACCCAGCGCTAACGCCAGCCAGTCAGACCCAGCGCTAACGCCAGCCAGTCAGACCCAGCGCTAACGCCAGCCAGTCAGACCCTAGCGCTAACGCCAGCCAGTCAGACCCAGCTAACGCCAGCCAGTCAGACCCCAGCGCCAGCCAGTCAGACCCCCTAGCGCTAACCCGCCAGCCAGTCAGACCCCAGCGCTAACGCCCCAGCCTAACGCCAGCCAGTCAGACCCAGCGCTAACGCCAGCCAGTCAGACCCAGCGCTAAGCAGCTAACGCCAGCCAGTCAGACCCAGCTAACGCCAGCAGTACCCCACCCCAGCCAGTCAGACCCAGCGCTAACACCAGCCAGTCAGACCCAGCGCTAACGCCAGCCAGTCAGACCCCAGCGCTAACGCCAGCCAGTCAGACCCAGCTCTAACGCCAGCCAGTCAGACCCCAGCTCTAACGCCAGCCAGTCAGCCAGCCAGTCAGACCCAGCGCTAACCCCAGTCAGACCCTAACCCCAGCCAGTCAGACCCCAGCCAGTCAGACCCAGCGCTAACGCCAGCCAGTCAGACCCCAGCGCTAACCCCAGCCAGTCAGACCCCAGCCTAAGCAGCCTCAGACCCCAGCCAGCCAGCCAGACCCCTAGCGCTCAGAACGCCAGCCAGTCAGACCCCCTAAGCAGCTAACGCCAGCCAGTCAGACCCAGCGCTAAACCCCAGCCAGACCCCAGCGCTAACCCCAGCCAGACCCCAGCGCTAACGCCAGCCAGTCAGAGCCAGTCAGCGCTAACCCCAGCGCTAACGCCAGCCAGTCAGACCCAGCTCTAACGCCAGCCAGTCAGACCCAGCTCTAACGCCAGCCAGTCAGACCCAGCGCTAACGCCAGCCAGTCAGACCCCAGCAGCTAACGCCAGCCAGTCAGACCCCAGCTAACCCCAGCCTAACGCCAGCCAGTCAGACCCCAGCTCTAACCCCAGCCAGCCAGTCAGACCCCAGCTCTAACCCCAGCCAGTCAGACCCCAGCTCTAACCCCAGCCAGTCAGACCCAGCGCTAACCCCAGCCAGTCAGACCCAGCGCTAACCCCAGCCAGTCAGACCGAGCGCTAACCCCAGCCAGCCAGTCAGACCCAGCGCTAACCCCAGCCAGTCAGACCCAGCGCTAACCCCAGCGGGTCAGACCCAGCGCTAACCCCAGCGGGTCAGACCGCCAGCGCTAACCCCAGCCAGTCAGACCCAGCGCTAACGCCAGCCAGTCAGACCCAGCGCTAACCCCAGCCAGTCAGACCCAGCGCTAACCCCAGCCAGTCAGACGCCCCAGCGCTAACGCCAGCCAGTCAGACCCAGCGCTAACGCCAGCCAGTCAGACCCAGCGCTAACGCCAGCCAGTCAGACCCAGCGCTAACCCCAGCCAGTCAGACCCAGCGCTAACCCCAGCCAGTCACTCACGAGAGAATTCATTAAGCAAATATTCAACTTAGTTCAGACGCAGAAACGTGCTAATTAACTATAACGACCATAATCCATTGCGTTTTTCCCGGCTCAGACCGACGGATCAGAGGGGAAGAGTCATTATTTCATTATGCATTTAATGTTAATGTTAAATAAATCATCTAAAACTGTTTGAACCGAAATCGCCTTAAAGCACTAATCTCTCAGCACTAATGGAATATAATGCACAACAAGAGGTGCTTATAACTACTCAAACATCTATAATAACTACATAAATAGATACAAAGAGCATTTCTCTGGCCTGTGAGAGATGCATTATAATGCATTATAATGTAAGACATAGCTGCTAATAACTGCCTATAAACTACCTTCATAAAGCCTCTCTCTGGGTTGAGACACCACCAGCGTGACATCATCGGGGGCGCTCTGCAGGACCTCGGAGGCAGAGGTGTGGGGAAGGCCCTGTAGGTTCACCTCATTCACAGAGATTAGACGGTCCCCTGCAGAACACAACACACACACTGGCACTGTCAAGGCACATACTGGAGCAATCTGTCTGGAGTCATCTATTCCACACAATTCAGATATGGCTCTCTACACACACACTACACACACACACACACACTACAGTGAAAAGTTTTAGAACACCTACTCATTCAAGGGTTTTTCTTTATTTTACTATTTTCTACAATGTAGAATAATAGTGAAGACATCAAAACTATAAAATAACACATATGGAATCATGTAGTAATAATTTTTTTTCAAAGTGTTAAACAAATCAAAATATATTTTATATTTGACATTCTACAAATAGCCACCCTTTTTGCCTTGATGACAGCTTTGCACACTCTTGGCCATTTCTCAACCAGCTTCATGAGGTAGTCACCTGGAATGCATTTCAATTAACAGGTGTGCCTTCTGCAACGTTGATCTGTGGAATTACTTTCCTTCTTAATGCGTTTGAGCCAATAAGTTGTGTTGTGACAAGGTAGGGTTGGTATACAGAAGATGGTCTTTTACCAAATAGGGCAAAGTCCATCTGAATCTCAAATATATTTTGATTTGTTTAACACTTTTTTTTAGTTACTACACGATTCCATGTGTTATTTCATAGTTTTGATGTCTTCACTATTATTCTACAATAATAACAGTCAGTTCGTCAAATTTCTGCTCTACTGGAGCTGCCCCGGTCAACTACAAGTTGACTGGCCTGCACAGAGGCCTGACCGCAACCCCATCGAACAACTTTGGGATGAATTGGAACGCCTACTGTGAGCCAGGCCTAATCGCCCAACATCAGTGCCCGAACTCACTAATGCTCGTGTCTGAATGGAAGCAAGTCCCCGCAGCAATGTTCCAACATCTAGTGGAAAGCCTTTCCGGAAGAGTGAAGGCTGTTATAGCAGCAAAGGGAGGGGACCAACTCCATATTAATGCCCATGATTTTGGAATAAGATGTAGGACGAGCAGGTGTCTACATACTCTTGGTCATGTTGTGTATATTACACAAGAAGGAGCAGGTGTAGTGTGTATTACACAAGTACGAGCAGACCCTTTGGCTTGGTTTCAAAGACATGGTGCAATACATTTTAGACATTAAGTGCATTTTGTAAATGATGCTATATTATACAATACATTATTATTCAATACATAAATTATTACTATAATACACATTACATTATTATTATTAGTAGTAGTAGACACTACATTATTATTCACTACATTATTATCACACTACATTATTATTATCACACACTACATTATTATTATCACACACTACATTATTATTATCACACACTACATTATTATTATCACACATTATTATTACAAACATTATTATTATCACACTACATTATTATTCTCACACATTAGTATTATCACACACTACATTATTATTATAACACATTATTATCACACTACATTATTATTATTACAAACATTATTATTATTATTATTATCACACTACATTATTATTCTCACACATTATTATTACACTACATTACTATTATCACACACTACATTATTATTACACTACATTATTATTATCACACTGCATTATTATTATCACACATTATTATTATCACACTACATTATTATTATTACAATTATTATTATTATTATTATTATCACACATTATTATTATCACACACGTTACATTATTATTCTCACATTATTATCACACACATTACATTATTATTATCACACATTACATTATTATTATCACACACTACATTATTATTATCACACTACATTATTATTATCACACTACATTACACACTACATTATTATTATTATCACACTACATTACACACTACATTATTATCACACCCATTATTATTATTATTATTATTATTATTATTATTATCACACACTACATTATTATCACACTCCATTATTATTATTATTATTATTATTATTATTATTATTATTATCACTACATTACACACTACATTATTATTATTATTACACTATATTACACACTACATTATTATCACACACATTATTATTATTATTATTATTATTATTATTATTACTACACTACATTACACACTACATTATGATTATGATGATGATTATTATTATATTACATTATTATTATCACACACATTATTATTATTATTATCATCACACTACATTATTATTATTATCACACACAACATTATTATTATCATCATTATCATCACACACTACATTATTATTACAGACTATTATTACACACTATTATCACACTATATTATTATTATTATAATACAATACATTGTTTTCTCACTGACCTGGCTTGAGGCAGCCGTTGATATCAGCAGGACCCCCAGGAGTTATGGAGCTGATGAAGGTGCCAAGATCAACATGACCAGAGTTCTGCCCCCCTACTACCTGAAACCCTGTTGTAGAAAGAGAGACAGCAGGTTAGTATGAACAGAGCAACATACCAGAGTTCTGCCCCTGTAACATAACAAAGTGTGGAAAAAGTCAAGGGGTCTGTATACTTTCCCGAAGGTACTGTAGCCCAATAGTGTTTCCCCCATGTTGGAGGTCCATCCATCACAGCTAAATGTTGTGGCGTGGTAGTTGCACTAAATGAGGCTGTTTTTGTCAGAGTCTTCTTTGTCAGAGTCTTCTATGACTTCTATGCAGTGCACCTGCTCTAGGCCTGAAAACCCTTCTGAAAGCAGTGGGACTAACCTCAACCATTTATCAGTGTCTCTGTATCAACTCAGCCGGCTCTATTGCGGTTCCCATGGATCTATTGCTTCCCAATCTGTCAAACCCGTCCCAACAATCTAAGCTACACCACAGAGTAAGAGGGGAACTCACCCAGGCCAGACTTCACATCTTTCTTCAGATTGACCGTGGTAATCTCTCTCTCTGGGGAAGGCAAGGCATTCAGCGTCGTCTTCAGGGAACCTTGGTAAAACGCCATCCAAGGAGAAGCATTTACTTAGCTTTACAGAAGTGTGTATATAAAGCTACCGAAAACTAGCTCATGTATGTAGTAGGAAAATGAATGCACTCACTACTGTAAGTCGTTCTGGATAAGTACGTCTGCTAAATGACTAAAATGGTACTCAGGGCTCTAAAGTACAACCAATTTGGTCACATATGCGACTAAATATTTTGCTGTGTGACCAGGAGTTTTATTTGGAGAGCACTGTGTGACTATGAAGGAAAAAACAATCCCAGATAACAAATCAGGTCAAATGAGCTGACCCATATTATGGGTACAACATCCTCTGCTTCCTGTCGCAGATCGCCATGACCGCATGTTCTAAAACTGCTCTCGCGTTGACATAGTTAACCATTTGTTCAGTCGCGTTACTTCATTGTCTCTCTGTCTACAACAGGGTTTCAGAGAGTAGGGGGGCAGAACTCTGGTCTGTTGCTCTGTTCATACTAACCTGCTGTCTTGCTGTCTCTGTCTACAACAGGGTTTCAGATAGTAGAGGGGCAGAACTCTGGTCTGTTGCTCTGTTCATACTAACCTGCTGTCTGTCTACAACAGGGTTTCAGATAGTAGGGGGACAGAACTCTGGTCTGTTGCTCTGTTCATACTAACCTGCTGTCTCCGTCTACAACAGGGTTTCAGAGAGTAGTGGGGCAGAACTCTGGTCATGCTGATCTTGTTGCAGTTACTTACACCATTTGTTCAGTCGTGTTACTTCATTGCTAGCTAGCTAACTACCTGGTAACTTTACCAGTACATTCAGGGGGGGGCACAGAAAGTAAGGAGGAGGGTGATCTTCTTCAGAAGCTCAATGATCATAGCAATGAAGGAATGACAGATCTCTTGCATGTCATCATCACAAATCTGATGTTTTTATTATTATTATTATTATTATTATTATTATTATTATTATTATTATTATTATAATAATATCAATAAGAACAATAATAATAATAATAATACCGTCCTTTTTCTCCCCAATTTTCATGATAACGATCTCGTGTCATCACTGCAACTCCCAAACGGGCTCGGGAGAGGCGAAAGGTTAAGTCATGCGTCCTCTGTAACATGACCCTCCAAGTCGCGCTTCTGAACCCTGGCTCGCTTAAACTGGACGCACCAATGTGTCTGAGGAAACACCGTTCAACCGATGACCTGCAGGCGCCCGGCCCGCCACAAGGAGTCGCTAGAGCGTGATGTACATTTAAACAGTACCACTATCAAATGAAAACATCAAGGTTGTATTAAGTTGACTGAGGATTTCCTGTCCTACTGACCATAACATGTTGAATAAGAAGATGTGTGTTGCTGGACCCTGGGTAACCTAATAACACACTATGGTGAGCACATCACTCCGCCAGATAAATGACCCACATGATTAAAAACACACTATGGTGAGCACATCACTCCGCCAGATAAATGACCCACATGATTAAAAACACACTATGGTGAGCACATCACTCCGCCAGATAAATGACCCACATGATTAAAAACACACTATGGTGAGCACATCACTCCGCCAGATAAATGACCCACATGATTAAAAACACACTATGGTGAGCACATCACTCCGCCAGATAAATGACCCACATGATTAATAACACACTATGGTGAGCACATCACTCCGCCAGATAAATGACCCACATGATTAAAAACACACTATGGTGAGCACATCACTCCGCCAGATAAATGACCCACATGATTAATAACATGAAGTGTGAATGGACAGCATTATCTGTTGTGGGTGTGTGTCTGTAGGCATTCTCTCTGGTGTATCACAGAGACTGGTGAAATAACTGGGAGCAGCCTGTATGTATGACGCATTGAAGAGGTTTAAACAGACTGATCGCTTTAGCACATCTATATATCACTGTCATCCAGCACAACAGAAGCAGTGTGTGTGTGTGTGTGTGTGTGTGTGTGTGGGCCAGTGGCTAATGGGAGCGAGATAACACAGGCTAAACTAGGGTAAAAGGTCACGATACATTCTGGTGCCAAGCATGAGGCTGTTCAACTGGGGAGCCCTGGTCCAATTTAGTGCACTATATAGGGAATATGGTTCCATTTTGGCCACACATGGGGAACAGAAGCCAGAGTTATGGAACTCTACCAATGAGACTTAGTGTTCTTGCAGTTACTTACACCTATATAACTGAGGCTAAATACAGCTAAAAACCCATACGCACGAGACCGACAAGTGTCCCAAATGGCGAACCTATTCCCTTTATAGTGCACTATAAAGGGAATAGGGTAGTAGTGCACTATAGGGAATAGGGTAGTAGTGGACTAAAGAGAATAGGGTAGTAGTGCATTATAAAGGGTATAGAGTAGTAGTGCACTATAAAGGGTATAGAGTAGTAGTGCACTATAAAGGGAATAGGTTAGTAGTGGACTAAAGGGAATAGGGTAGTCGTGGACTAAAGGGAATAGGGTAGTCGTGGACTATAAAGAGAATAGGGTAGTAGTGCACTATAAAGGGAATATGGTAGTAGTGCACTATAAAGAGACGGGCGCTGTCAGAGAGACAGGCGCTGACGCCAGTCAGAGCTCACACCTGGAAAGGGAACAAACAAGTATGCCTACCTGAATACAAGAAACATCCTCACATAGTTACTAGACAATACAAGTTGGACAATGTTCACACAGACAGACAGTGTTGGTACTGCCAAGGCCAATGTCAAAGCAAACAACAAAAAACAGAAAGACAAGCACAGCATGTCTCATAGCAACCAGAAAAAGACTGACCTACGACATCAGCATGTCCCGTCTCTTCCACGGAGGAGGAGGAGTCAGACTCTTTCTGGAAGCTCTTAAGACTCCAGGCGGTGCTGCCGTGCGATGCTGACGAGCCAAACCTTCTGTTGAGGAGAGAGAGAGGAGGGAGAGAGAGAAAGGAAGGAGAAAGAGCATTAACACCCTTCTACAGAGCCCCTACAGAGCAGAGTATGATCTTTTTGTTACTGGTCTGGGACAGCCCAAACTATACTGCTGTATTAAAAGAGAAAGTCTTAGGCTAGAACTAACTACCATATTCAGATGGTAGTTAATCTGTCTGGAAGCAAAAACAACAGAGACTGTGGCTGAATACAACAATCCTCTTCACAAATGAACATGATGTTAATATGAAGCCCTGTTCTAGTCTATGGGTCAGAACCAAACACCTTTTTAATAAGAACAGAGCAGAACGTCTTTCCATTCCAAAAAGCCTCAAAACAAAATCTGGTGGGAGAAAGATAAGAGGGAAGACAAAGTACTGTCAACTCAGCACTGAACCAGAAAGGCCCTCCCTCGCCTCTCCTCCCCTAGAGGGCTAATTAAAGGCATGACTAGACATAGACTAGAACACTCACTGATCCACTGACAAAGGAATGAAGATATATTAACATAGTAAAAAAAATAGTCTGCTTTGGTGCTGAAGGTAGGAAAGCCCTGCCCAAAGTAAACAGCCTGTTACTCAGGCCCAGAAGCTAGGATATGTTTTGGACAGAAAACTCTAAAGTTTCTAAAACTGTTAAAATAATGTCTGTGAGTATAACAGAACTGATTTGTCGGGTGAAACCCCGAGCACAATCAATCCAGGGAGAAAAAAAAAAAAATCGACTGCACGCTCCGTGTTGTTTTTCTCTGGTATTGGAAACAGTTTATTCCATCATAAATTTGATAGATTATTTACATTTTAGGGTACTTAAGGTTGGATTAGAAACTTTGTTTGATATGTTTGGACCAAGTTTACAGGTAACTCATTAGATACTTTGTAATCATGTTGGGCCGGTGTATTTCTGAATCAAACGCGCCAAATAAATGGACATTTTGGGGATATGAAGAAGGAATTTATCGAACAAAACTACCATTCACTGTGTAACAGACATAGTGATTGCAAAAAGATGAAGATCTTCAAAAGGTAAGCGATTTATTTTATTGCTATTTCTGACTTTCGTTATGCATCTGTTTGGTTGGAAAATGGTTTATGCTTTCGTATGCGGGGCGCTGTCCTCAGATAATCGCATGGTGGGCTTTTGCCGTAAAGCCTTTTTGAAATCTGACACTGCGGCTGGATTAACAAGAAGTTACGTTTTTTTTTAAATGTATGACAATTCATGAAAGTTAGATATTTATATTTCTGTAATTTGAATTTCGCGCTCTGCAGTTTCACCGGATGTTGTCAAATCTAACCCGTTAAACGGGATTTGATCCTTAAGTTTTTCAAGGTCACTTTTGCAAACTTAAAATGATAAACATTCAACATTGGCCATGCTGTCAACCCAGCATGAATTCTGCCGAGCTCAAAACAACTTAACTCAGAACTGGGAAATCTGATTTCAGTGAGTTCAAGACAAATGGTAACTCAGGGGGGGGAAAAATAACTCTGACTGGGAAAATAGGTTTTAAACGGTCATCCAACTCAAAATTGTAAGTCGGGAACTCGGGCCTCTTTCTAGAGCTACTACCTGAAGATCACTGACATCGTCATGATTGGACCTTGTCCCCCCCCCCCTCCCCCTAAGAGTTCCCAGTTGTCTTGAAAGCACCATAATTTCAGAGAATACCCGACTTTGATTACAAAATTTGCCCACAAGAAGGAGCGCCGCACCACCTTCCTGTTCAAGTGAACACAACAAGGTGAGTCCAAAAATGTATTGTATGCTGCTGCATAAATGATGTAATATGCCAGGGAGATATGTATACTGTAGCTAAGAAAGTAATACTAAGTGTATGTTGTGTTGTAAGATGTTAGTAGCCCATGTGCCTCACCCAAATAATTTGGTCTATTTTCCCCTCTTAATTTCGCCTAATGTTCTGACTTGCTGCACATGTAGCCTAAAGCCTGTTTTAGAGAAATGCAATCATTGAATATTGTAAGAGATGTCATTGTCTGCTTATACGCCCCCTTTAGTTATCCTACGCTTCTGACTTGGTGTACAGGGAGGACACTATTGCCCATGTACTGAATTCTGGCGCTGTACATTTCAAAAGTGCTGGTCAAATCGTTATATTGACTACGTCCATCCTAGCTTGCGCATTAGTGCCTTAATCGAAATTACGGATGGCCTCTTACCCGCTTGTTGGCCTCTTATGCCATAGTTTGTACATCTCAATTGTCAGTAGAAACCACATTTGTTTAAGTCAGCCATTTCAGCTATGTTTTTTTTAAGCAGTAAAAGAGGCTGAATGAACTGCTTCACTGCCAGACAAGGCTCCATTCCACTGTAGCAGTGGTAATGTTGGGACTGCTGTTGGGAGTCTGCAGTTGGGACAGCTTTATGTACTGTAGGCCCTAACAGTTTGTGGGCACCGTTTGTCACCGTTATGGTGCAATTAATGTATTGTTTAGTGTTGTGACTTTGCTGGCATTCATCCCCCACCATTTGTTTGTTTGTTTGCCTCACCACCGGCTCAGTCAGGACGACACAATGTTGTCTGCTGCAATAATAACAGTCTTTATTCAAATGATCGGAATGTTTCTATGGAGCACCTAAACATTGCCTGACAAGGTCTGATTCTGCTTTCAATGAAGAGTAGGCTGGAGAAGGAAGCAGAACACATGAAAAGAGCTGGGATTGGCCTGGCAGGTAACCTAGTGGTTAGAGCGTTGGGCCAGTAACCGAAATGTTGCTGGATCGAATCCCCGAGCCGACAAGGTAAAAATGGGTCGTTCTGCCCCTGAACAAGGCAGTTAACCCACTGTTCCCCGGTAGGCCATCATTGTAAGTAAGAATTTGTTCTTAACTGACATGCCTAATTAAATAAAAGCATTGTTATTGACTAAGCATTTCACTGTTAGTCTACACCTGTTGTTTACAAAGCATGTGACTAATAAAATGATGATTTGATTAGACCCAAACATGTGTCATGGCTTCCGAAGTCGGTCCCTCTCCTTGTTCGGGTGGTGTTCGGCGGACGACCTTCTAGCCATCCTTGATCCATTTTCCATTGGTTTTGTCTGGTCTTCCTACACACCTGGTTCCAATCCCATTCATTACATGTTGTGTATTTAAGCCTCTGTTTCCCCTCATGTCCTTGTCAGAGATTGTTTGTTGTATGTAGGTGTGTTACTTGTTCTGGTGTGTGATGGGTTTTGCACCCTATCATGTTATTTTTGTATACTTTGGCTTTCGGAGTAAAAAAAAAAAAAAAAAAAAAATGTATGAAACAGCTCTGTATTTTTAATAAGTTCATTCTTCTGCGCCTGACTTCCCTGCCACCAGCACGCACTACATTACAACATGCCATTTTCCTACATGTTTTATCGTTACGGTAACATATACCGTAAGCCATCTTCTAAATCAATATCAGGGGAAGTGTTTTGGATCATCGGATGGTCTCTCCCTTTAACTAAAGAGGTATAGGCGCCGACAGAGATGGCCGCCTCGCTTCGCGTTCCTAGGAAACTATGCAGTTTTTTGTTTTTTTACGTGTTATTTCTTACACTAGTACCCCAGGTCATCTTAGGTTTCTTTACATACAGCCGACAAGAACTACTGAATATAAGATCAGCGTCAACTCACCATCAGTACGACCAAGAATATGTTTTTCGCGATGCGGATCCTGAGTTCTGCCTTACAACCAGTGTAACCGAGTGGATCACATGCAGCGACCAAAAAAAAAAACGACTCAGAAAAAGAGGGAAACGAAGCGGTCTTCTGGTCAGACTCCGGAGACGGGCACATCGTGCACCACTCCCCAGCATTCTTCTTGCCAATGTCCAGTCTCTTGACAACAAGGTTGATGAAATCCGAGCAAGGGTAGCATTCCAGAGGGACATCAGAGACTGTAACGTTCTCTGCTTCACGGAAACATGGCTCACTGGAGAGACGCAATCCGAAGCGGTGCAGCCAGCGGGTTTCTCCACGCATCGCGCCGACAGAAACAAACATCTCTCTGGTAAGAAGACGGGCGGGGGCGTATGCCTTATGGCCAACGTGACATGGTGTGATGAAGGAAACATACAGGAACTCAAATCCTTCTGTTCACCTGATTTAGAATTCCTCACAATCAAATGTAGACCGCATTATCTACCAAGAGAATTCTCTTCGATTATAATCACAGCCGTATATATCCCCCAAGCAGACACATCGATGGCTCTGAACGAACTTTATTTAACTCTCTGCAAACTGGAAACGATTTATCCGGAGGCTGCATTCATTGTAGCTGGGGATTTTAACAAGGCTAATCTGAAAACAAGACTCCCTAAATTTTATCAGCATATTGATTGCGCAACCAGGGGTGGAAAGACCCTGGATCATTGTTACTCTAACTTCCGCGACGCATATAAGGCCCTGCCCCGCCCCCTTTCGGAAAAGCTGACCACGACTCCATTTTGTTGATCCCTGCCTACAGACAGAAACTAAAACAAGAAGCTCCCACGCTGAGGTCTGTCCAACGCTGGTCCGACCAAGCTGACTCCACACTCCAAGACTGCTTCCATCACGTGGACTGGGAGATGTTTCGTATTGCGTCAGACAACAACATTGACGAATACGCTGATACGGTGTGCGAGTTCATTAAACGTGCGTTGAAGATGTCGTTCCCATAGCAACGATTAAAACATTCCCTAACCAGAAACCATGGATTGATGGCAGCATTCGTGTGAAACTGAAGGCACGAACCACTGCTTTTAATCAGGGCAAGGTGTCTGGTAACATGACTGAATACAAACAGTGCAGCTATTCCCTCCGCAAGGCTATCAAACAAGCTAAGCGCCAGTACAGAGACAAAGTAGAATCTCAATTCAACGGCTCAGACACAAGAGGTATGTGGCAGGGTCTACAGTCAATCACGGACTACAGGAAGAAACCCAGCCCAGTCACGGACCAGGATGTCTTGCTCCCAGGCAGACTAAATAACTTTTTGCCCGCTTTGAGGACAATACAGTGCCACTGACACGGCCTGCAACGGAATCATGCGGTCTCTCCTTCACTGCAGCCGAAGTGAGTAAGACATTTAAACGTGTTAACCCTCGCAAGGCTGCAGGCCCAGACGGCATCCCCAGCCGCGCCCTCAGAGCATGCGCAGACCAGCTGGCCGGTGTGTTTACGGACATATTCAACCAATCCCTATACCAGTCTGCTGTTCCCACATGCTTCAAGAGGGCCACCATTGTTCCTGTTCCCAAGAAAGCTAAGGTAACTGAGCTAAACGACTACCGCCCCGTAGCACTCACATCCGTCATCATGAAGTGCTTTGAGAGACTAGTCAAGGACCATATCACCTCCACCCTACCTGACACCCTTGACCCACTCCAATTTGCTTACCGCCCAAATAGGTCCACAGACGATGCAATCTCAACCACACTGCACACTGCCCTAACCCATCTGGACAAGAGGAATACCTATGTGAGAATGCTGTTCATCGACTACAGCTCGGCATTCAACACCATAGTACCCTCCAAGCTCGTCATCAAGCTCGAGACCCTGGGTCTCGACCCCGCCCTGTGCAACTGGGTACTGGACTTCCTGACGGGCCGCCCCCAGGTGGTGAGGGTAGGCAACAACATCTCCTCCCCGCTGATCCTCAACACTGGGGCCCCACAAGGGTGCGTTCTGAGCCCCCTCCTGTACTCCCTGTTCACCCACGACTGCGTGGCCATGCACGCCTCCAACTCAATCATCAAGTTTGCGGACGACACAACAGTGGTAGGCTTGATCACCAACAACGACGAGACGGCCTACAGGGAGGAGGTGAGGGCCCTCGGAGTGTGGTGTCAGGAAAATAACCTCACACTCAACGTCAACAAAACTAAGGAGATGATTGTGGACTTCAGGAAACAGCAGAGGGAACACCCCCATCCACATCGATGGAACAGTAGTGGAGAGGGTAGCAAGTTTTAAGTTCCTCGGCATACACATCACAGACAAACTGAATTGGTCCACTCACACAGACAGCATCGTGAGGAAGGCGCAGCAGCGCCTCTTCAACCTCAGGAGGCTGAAGAAATTCGGCTTGTCACCAAAAGCACTCACAAACTTCTACAGATGCACAATCGAGAGCATCCTGGCGGGCTGTATCACCGCCTGGTATGGCAACTGCACCGCCCTCAACCGTAAGGCTCTCCAGAGGGTAGTGAGGTCTGCACAACGCATCACCGGGGGCAAACTACCTGCCCTCCAGGACACCTACACCACCCGATGCTACAGGAAGGCCATAAAGATCATCAAGGACATCAACCACCCGAGCCACTGCCTGTTCACCCCGCTGTCATCCAGAAGGCGAGGTCAGTACAGGTGCATCAAAGCTGGGACCGAGAGACTGAAAAACAGCTTCTATCTCAAGGCCATCAGACTGTTAAACAGCCACCACTAACATTGAGTGGCTACTGCCAACACACTGTCAATGACACTGACTCTACTCCAGCCACTTTAATCATGGGAATTGATGGGAAATTATGTAAATATATCACTAGCCACTTTAAACAATGCTACCTTATATAATGTTACTTACCCTACATTGTTCATCTCATATGCATACGTTGATACTGTACTCTATATCATCGACTGCATCCTTATGTAATACATGTATCACTAGCCACTTTAACTATGCCACTTGGTTTACATACTTATCTCATATGTATATACTGTACTCGATATCATCTACTGTATCTTGCCTATGCTGCTCTGTACCATCACTCATTCATATATCCTTATGTACATATTCTTTATCCCCTTACACTGTGTATAAGACAGTAGTTTTTTTTTGGAATTGTTAGTTAGATTACTTGCTCGTTATTACTGCATTGTCGGAACTAGAAGCACAAGCATTTCGCTACACTCGCATTAACATCTGCTAACCATGTGTATGTGACAAATAAAATTTGATTTGATTTAGGTGACTCACCTATCCTGCTGGTAAGCTACAGAGATGGAGTCTGTGTCTGAGCTGGCTCGGTGGTGGGAGTCCGGGAGCTGGGCATGGTTCACAGCTGACTGAGACTGGCTGTTGAAGGAGACTGCACGGTGCTCTGGAGATTCAGGCACCTTGGATAGAGCCATACATGGATAGATCAATATTTTAATAGCTGCTTGGATGGAACTTTATTAATCTCAGATTGGAAAATGTCATATAGCAGTAGATAAAAACACGCACAACAAAAATAATAACACAAAGTCAAGAGCCATAAGAAGAGCCATAAGAAGAGCCATAAGAAGAGCCATAGCATCCATAAGACAGCAGGATTAAATGGCATCATACCTGGCCCAGGTTGTGGTGTGATCTGCTCATCATTAACCGGGCATTGGAAGGGTGGTGGTGGTGGGGGCCGAGGCCGGAGTTGAACCCAGGGAAGAGCACCTCTTCCTGGGCATGGAGCAGGCCGCCAGGGGCCTTGTTCAGGGCCACCTGAGATAACACTTTTGTTATTGTTTTTCACAACAACAAAAAAATTGATGCAATTAAAACTACACACCACAAAGAACAGAGGAACTGGGGATTGGACCGGGGATTTCTAAAGATGTAAAACATCAATTACCTCTGAGTAGGAAATCCTCTTCAGGTCTGAGTCTGAGTGTGCGGAGCGGGCTGAGGAGCTAGGGGTCAGGCTGGCAGAGCTCACGGCCCTCCCTATCCCCTCCACCCCGCCCTGGCCCAGAGAGTACTGCAGGAGGTTCAATGGAGAGTTCTCTGTGAAACAGGGAGAAGTACCAAGTCGAATATTATGAGAAGACTTTATCAGGGGGTCTTAAACGCTAAATCTTATACAATAATTCATAGAACTGAAATGTAAATAAAAGGCTACCTAAAATGTATGTCTCCACCCCATAAGTAGGTCTAACAGAATCAGTTAAATTGTTCTACTGTTTAGGATGAGGTCATGTGACAAAGCTCATGTAGACATGCTGTCGTTAAGTTCACCATCTCCCTCCGTCTTACCTAAGTCCTGCAGCTCCTGGTTGTTCTGTCGGGCCTTCATCTGGAGGTGGAACTTGTGCTGAGCAGAGCAGAGGCACAGCAGGTACTGACAGGTCTTGTTGCTGTCTGTCTGGAACAGGTGTTTGATCCCGTCTGACGTGTTCTGAAGACAGATCTTCTTCTTCTGCAGAGAAACAGACGGATAAGAAAAGTGAGTGAGAGCAATACACCAAACAGGGGGGAAAAAATTGGCATTCCAATGAGTGACAGAGAAATTTTACAAAGCAATGCAGAAGAAACAGGGCATATTACAAAGCAATGCAGAACAGGGTACATTACAATCAATGCAGAACAAACAGGGCACATTACAAAGCAATGCAGAACAGGGTACATTACAATCAATGCAGAACAAACAGGGCACATTACAAAGCAATGCAGAACAAACAGGGTACATTACAATCAATGCAGAACAAACAGGGTACATTACAAATCAATGCAGAACAAACAGGGTACATTACAAAGCAATGCAGAACAAACAGGGTACATTACAAAGCAATGCAGAACAAACAGGGTACATTACAATCAATGCAGAACAAACAGGGTACATTACAAAGCAATGCAGAACAAACAGGGTACATTACAAAGCAATGCAGAACAAACAGGGTACATTACAATCAATGCAGAACAAACAGGGTACAATACAAATCAATGCAGAACAAACAGGGTACATTACAAAACAATGCAGAACAAACAGGGTACATTACAAAGCAATGCAGAACAGGGTACATTACAAAGTAATGCAGAACAAACAGGGTACAATAATGCAGAAGAAACGGGGCACATTTCCAGTGAGTTTGAGAGAGAAACAGTACACCAGACCAGACTATCTAGTAGCTCAAAGCCTTTAACATTAGTATGAAAAACACCTCATCACCCAAAATGTTTATTAAAAGTGGCGGCAGGAAGCCTACTGGTTAGTGTTGGGCCAGTAACCAAAATGTTGCTGGATCGAATCCCCGAGCTTACAATGTATAAATAATTGTCATTCTGCCCCCTCACAGTTAACCCACTGTTCATAGGCTGTCATTGTAAATAAGAATTTGTCCTTAATTGACTTGCCTGGTTAAATCAAATTTAAATAAAACAATTTAATTATGAAATTGAACTCTGCTTGGAGTTCAGAGTGCAATACACTTACTGTGAAAGAAATCTTCTTGGTTTCTCTCCAGGGGAACCTTAGTACTGGGGTTCTGTTTCCATTCAGGACCTCAAAGATGAGGACACCCTTGGAGAAGACCCCTAGCATGATACCTGTCTGGGACCGCTTCTCAGGGAGGACACGGTGGAAGTGAACCCCATACTCCGTCAGCCTCTGGCTCGCCTTCAGGAAAGAAAACAGGATAAAAGGAGTCTTTAAAACTCAAAAACAGGGATCAATCATAATTACGATCAACCATAACGTCACCACCCCCTTGAGGTTACCGCATCTTTACGCTATTTGACATGGTAGTTCAGTTACGCCATCTTGAAGCCTGGTCCTAGACCTGACACCAGGCTAGCCCAGCCACCTGAGACCAGGCTAGCCCAGCCACCTGAGACCAGGCTAGCCCAGCCACCTGAGACCAGGCTAGCCCAGCCACCTGAGACCAGGCTAGCCCAGCCACCTGAGACCAGGCTAGCCCAGCCACCTGACACCAGGCTAGCCCAGCCACCTGACACCAGGCTAGCCTAGCCACCTGACACCAGGCTAGCCTAGCCACCTGACACCAGGCTAGCCTAGCCACCTGACACCAGGCTAGCCTAGCCACCTGACACCAGGCTAGCCTAGCCACCTGACACCAGGCTAGCCTAGCCACCTGACACTAGGCTAGCCTAGCCACCTGACACTAGGCTAGCCTAGCCACCTGACACCAGGCTAGCCTAGCCACCTGACACCAGGCTAGACTAGCCACCTGAGACCAGGCTAGACTAGCCACCTGAGACCAGGCTAGACTAGCCACCTGACACCAGGCTAGACTAGCCACCTGAGACCAGGCTAGACTAGCCACCTGACACCAGGCTAGACTAGCCACCTGACACCAGGCTAGACTAGCCATCTGAGACCAGGCTAGACATCTGGGACCAGGCTAGACTAGCCACCTGAGACCAGGCTAGACTAGCCACCTGACACCAGGCTAGACTAGCCACCTGACACCAGGCTAGACTAGCCACCTGACACCAGGCTAGACTAGCCACCTGACACCAGGCTAGACTAGCCATCTGAGACCAGGCTAGAGCCATCTGGGACCAGGCTAGACTAGCCACCTGAGACCAGGCTAGGCTAGCCACCTGAGACCAGGCTAGACTAGCCACCTGAGACCAGGCTAGACTAGCCACCTGACACCAGGCTAGACTAGCCACCTGAGACCAGGCTAGACTAGCCACCTGACACCAGGCTAGACTAGCCACCTGACACCAGGCTAGACTAGCCATCTGAGACCAGGCTAGACATCTGGGACCAGGCTAGACTAGCCACCTGGGCACTTACCTTGAGAAACTCAAACTCTGTCTCTGCCTCTGTGGCTCCATAGTATGTGCTGTGTAGTTTGAGCAGTTCTTCCTTGATGGAGCTCTGGTCAATATTATCCAGCACAGAGGCAGACATGTAATGTTCCATTCTGAAGTACGTCTTTCCATGGAGCTAGAAGAAACAGATGCTATAATTGTAGCACTCACATACAGGGTTGGTCGGCATCCTGGTTCCAGATTAAGCCGACGCCTGGACTAAAAAGGCATGTTCAATGGAGAGCCTCAGCTGAAATGGCTTTGTAGTCCATGATTGGCTTAATATGGTCTAGGAAACCACCCTATTATGTAAATGTGGTAAACACTGTATAATAACTATACTACTACTGTAGAGGAGGGATTACTACCTCTGCCTGGTAGTCACCAAACTCTGCCTGAAGAGCCAGGGACGCCAGGAGCATGGCATTCTCCATGTCACAGCACACCCTCTCCTCCAAGATATCCTTCCTCAGCTGCAAGTAGTACTGGTGTTTTGTCATGGTGTGTCTGGAGTGGAGCACAGTATTGATACTTTATTCTGAAGCGGGCTATTGTTGTTTAACCAAGGGCTTGTTTCACTTCAGCTAAAGGCTCTGACTAACCTGGTCCCAGATCTGTTTGTGCTGTATAGTCCTATTGGTTGTTGCTATGCTTGGCACAGATCTGAGACCAGGGTCCATATTATTATGATTTATTTAGAATTCAAGGCACACTTAACCAGCATGTCTACCACGGCATTATTTATTATATTAACAATAAAAACCCTTGAATGAGTCTAAACTTTTGACTGGTACTGTATATACACAGTAAGTCAAAAGTTTGGACACACCTACTCAAAGGTTTTTTCTATTTTCTACATATATGGCATCATGTAGTAACCAAAAAAAAAGTTTTCAAAATATATTTTATATTTGAGATTCTTCAAAGTGGCCACCCTTTGCCTTGACAGCTTTGCTGTCTTGGCATTCTCTTGGCATTCTCTTTACCAGGTTCTCCTGGAATGCTTTTACAACAGTATTGAAGGAGTTCCCACATATGCTGAGCACTTGTTGGCTGCTTTTCCTTCTTCCTTCACTCTGCGCTCCAACTCATCCCGAACCATCTCAATTGGGTTGAGGTCGGGTGATTGTGGAGGCCAGGTCATCTGATGCAGCCCTCCATCACTCTCTTTCTTGTTCAAATAGCCCTTAAACAGCCTGGAGGTGTGTTGGGTCATTGTCCTGTTGAAAAACAAATGATCGCCCCACTAAGCGCAAACCAGATGGGATGGCGTATCGCTGCAGAATGCTGTGGTGGCCATGCTGGTTACATGTGCCTTGAATTCTAAATAAATCACTGACAGTGTCACCAACAAAGCACCTCCACACCATCACACTTCCTCCTCCATGCTTCACGGTGGGAACCACATATGCAGACATCATCCGTTCACCTACTCTGTGACTCACAAAGACACAGCAGTTGGAACCAACAATCTCAAATTTGGACTCATCAGACCAAAGGAAAGATTTCCACCGGTCTAATGTCCATTGCTTGTGTTTCTTGGCCCAAGCAAGTCTCTTCTTATTATTGGTGTCCTTTAGTAGTGGTTTCTTTGCAGAAATTCAACCACGAAGGCCTGATTCACGCAGACTCCTCTGAACAGTTGATGTTGAGATGTGTCTGTTACTTGAACTCCGAAGCATTTATTTGGGCTGCAATTTCTGAGGCTGGTATCTCTAACGCACTTATCCTCTGCAGCAGAGGTAACTCTGGGTCTTCCTTTCCTGGGGTGGTCCTCATGAGAGCTAGTTTCATCACAGAGCCTGATTTTTTCCACCGACTGCACTTCAAGAAAGAAAGTTCTTGAAATTGTACTGATTGACTGACCTTTATGTCTTAAAGCAAAGAGAAATGACAGTCCATTACTTATTTGAGCTGTTCTTGCCATTATATGGACTTGGTCTTTTACCAAATAGGGCTATCTCATCTCATCACAACACAACTGATTGGCTCAAACGCATGAAGGAAAGAAATTCCACAAATGAACTTTTAACAAGGCACACCTGTTAATTGAAATGCATTCCAGGTGACTACCTCATGAAGCCGGTTGAGAGAATGCCAAGAGTGTGCAAAGCTCTCAAGGCGGCTACTTTGAAGAATCTCAAATATATTTTGATTTGTTTAACACTTCTGATTACATGCGTCTTATTTCATAGTTTTGATGTCTTCACTATTATTCCACAATGTAGAAACTAATAAAAATAAAGGAAAACAATTGAGTAGATGTGTCCAAACTTTTGACTGGTACTGTATATATGCCCCATTTAGCAGGCTATTTTATCCAAAGCGATTAACAGTCATGCGTGCATACATGCGTGCATTCTGTTCTGAGATGCTTCATGAATAAGGGCCCGAGCTCCACTGACAGGAAGTGGGCAGACATGTTTCCATTGTCTTACTTTATGGAGGACAGGGCCTGTCCCGGAGTAAGAATGGGGAATCAGGTCCCCTTCTCTCCATGTCTTCGTAATCAGTATTATCTAAAATAGCAAACTGCTCCTAGATCATCACTCATACTCTGAGAAGATGAATAGCCCCCATGGTCTTACTGTATGAGGTTGACGTCATCCAGAAAGAACTTGATGCGTAGGAATAGGTTGAACTGGATGTCTGGTTTCTTCTTCTTGGGTTCTTCCTTCCACCCCTCAGGAGCAACTTTGGACAGCTTGGCATCGGGATCAATGAAGAAGAACTCATTGTCTAGATAAAAGAGACACGGAGGGAGGGAGGGAGGGAGGGAGAGAAATGCAGGAGGGAGGGAGGGGGAGGGAAATGCAGGGAGGGGGAGGGAGGGAGGGAGGGAGGGAGGGAGGGAGGGAGAGAAATGCAGCAGGGGGAGGGAGGGAGGGAGGGAGGGAGGGAGGGAGGGAGGGAGGGAGAGAAATGCAGCAGGGAGGGAGGGAGGGAGGGAGGGAGGGAGGGAGGGAGGGAGGGAGGGAGGGAGGGAGGGAGGGAGGGAGGGAGGGAGGGAGGGAGGGAGGGAGGGAGGGAGGGAGGGAGGGAGGGAGGGAAGGAGGGAGGGGGAGGGAGAAATGCAGCAGGGAGGGAGGAGAGGAAGAGGGGGCAAAGAGGAGTGGGGAGAGTGAGAGAGAGCGATAACATAGGAATAAGTTAGCATGAGCTGGACACTTGCACAGACACACACTGAAAATAACTAAGACACTTGCAGTCAGAAAGCAGGCAGGAAAATCAGCAAGTGTCTGGATTTTGGTTTATACGGGACAGTAGGAGGGCAGAAGAGCACACACCCATCAGGAGCAGATTGGTCATATGATGGGCTGGCCCATTTTTTTGTTGAGTGGGCTGGTCGAAATTGATATGCACAAAATAGAAATGACTAAGGTTCTACTAATCTATAATGATACTTTGGCTGACCCCTCTACCAAGATGGGCAGGACCGGTTTTCTGATAGCGTAGCCTAAGATCACAAACTCACATTCAAAGTCAAAAGCAGAATCAGCAAAGAGAGCTGCTCCGACTCATCAGTTAGACAGCCAAGATCATGAAAAACGGTAAGGTTGCCTATAAATGTAGAAAGAGCACATTCTATGTCGTCACCTCACTCAAAACATAGTTTTGTTGGGGGGGGAGGGGCTCAAAAGCATGA
Organism: Oncorhynchus tshawytscha; assembly: GCF_018296145.1. Lineage (NCBI taxonomy): Eukaryota > Metazoa > Chordata > Actinopteri > Salmoniformes > Salmonidae > Oncorhynchus > Oncorhynchus tshawytscha. The sequence goes on from NC_056437.1 coordinate 8,373,196, forward strand.
CTTGTTCAAACAGTAAAGTGCATTATCCTCCATGACTTGTTCAAACAGTAAAGTGCATTATCCTCCATGACTTGTTCAAACAGTAAAGTGCATTATCCTCCATGATTTGTGTAATGGAAGTGTCTTTCCAGCCTATGACTTCGCCTGCTGCTGTAATGAGCGAGCCTCTCTATTCTCCCCGCATGCGCTCGAGAGAAAAACACAATCTGATCATGTAACATTTTAAAATGCAACTGCGGGAAAAGTTGCCGCCACATGCAGTGATGTGGACTGGTTAAGATGTCATGGCCGAATTCTTGTCCCAGTTGGCCCCTGACACACACACACACACCACACACACACACGATGAAGTGTCTCCTGACCCCTCCTGTCTCAGCCTCCAGTATTTATGCTGCAGTGGTTTATGTGTCGGGGGGCTAGGTAAGTTTGTTATATCTGGAGTACTTCTCCAGTCCTATTTGGTGTCCTGTGTGAATCTAAGTGTGCGTTCTCTAATTCTCTCCTTATCTCTTTCTTTCTCTCTCTTTCTCTCTCTCGGAGGACCTGAGCCCTAGGACCATGCCCCAGGACTACCTGACATGATGACTCCTTGCTGTCCCCAGTCCACCTGACCGTGCTGCTGCTCCAGTTTCAACTGCTCTGCCTTATTATTATTCAACCATGCTGGTCATTTATGAACATTTGAACATCTTGGCCATGTTCTGTTATAATCTCCACCCGGCACAGCCAGAAGAGGACTGGCCACCCCACATAGCCTGGTTCCTCTCTCGGTTTCTTTCTAGGTTTTGGTCTTTCTAGGGAGTTTTTCCTAGCCACCGTGCTTCTACACCTGCATTGCCTGCTGTTTGGGGTTTTAGGCTGGGTTTCTGTACAGCACTTTGAGATATCAGCTGATGTACGAAGGGCTATATAAATAATTTTGATTTGATGAACCCTCCACCCATACCATACCTGTGAGGCAGGCCAGGCCGAAGAGGTGGTGCTCCACCAGTCCAATGTGAGCCACCACCATGTCCAACACATCCTTACACACAGCCTTGATGTCACAGCTCAGCTCCAGCTTCTGGCCGGTCAGCAGGACCACCCCCACCTTCCTCTGGACCTCATCCAGCTTCCCACGCTTGTTCTTGGGGAGAGAGACGACACGGGACAGGAGAGAGATAGAAAGGGGTAATTTAGGGTGAGATATGGGACAGGAGCAGACCAGTACATTGCCCTGTACCAGCAGAGGGCCAGTACATTGCCCTGTACCAGTAGAGGGCCAGTACATTGCACTGACCACCAGACCTGGGGTCTCTCCTCTCCAGAGCAGGTTATTTATATTATTTATTTGTATTTGTATAGTTTGAGTATATTGAGCATGCCTGGAGGTTCTAGGTAGGCAGGGTTTCATCGGTTCCATTGTAGCCAGGCCAGCTCAATCAAGCAGAGAGAAATGATTCAAAATGAAAGCTTTCTGTTTGAACCCAGAGCTAGAGGAGAGGTTAGGATGTATTCCACTACACTGACATAACCCTCACTCACACAACCACCGGGCTAGAAATCAGTCTGCTCCACTAGTACCCCATCTGAAACACCTTGAAGAGTCTCACCATTATTGAAGAAGGAACCGTCAAGGCAACACATGGCTCGCTGGTCATCTTCACAAATTCAGGACCAAAGAAATTCTGCAATAGGAACGAGAGACAGAGTAAGATGAGGTTACACACAGACTGCACCGTGTCTTGCTGTAAAAATGTTAGGCCTACTTGTTCTCCCCATCTACAAATCACACCAGCAGTCATTTCACATAGAGACAGCTTTGGTTTTAGATCAAGTGTAGGCTACCTTAGGTTTGCTTATGCGGTAGGCTACCTTAGGTTTGCTTATGCGGTAGGCTACCTTAGGTTTGCTTATGCGGTAGGCTACCTTAGGTTTGCTTATGCGGTAGGCTACCTTAGGTTTGCTTATGCGGTAGGCTACCTTAGGTTTGCTTATGCGGTAGGCTACCTTAGGTTTGCGGTGGTGTGGTAGCGTTGCATTGAGAGGGTCCCGGAGGTCCAGCATGGAGGTGCGTGCCAGGGGCTCATCCCCGGTGTAGAGGCTGGCTCGGGGGTCGTCCCCTGGGTATAGGGAGGCCCTGGACAGCCTGTTAGCCAGGTGAGCCTGGAGCCTCTGAACCTCTTCCTCACGTCTCTGGAGCATCAGACCCTCGTCGGCTGCACCCTCATGTCGCCTGGGGGAAAAACAGATTGAAATGTACAACAGAACGGACACGATGGATTCCATACTATACATTGCAGACATTCATGTGTGTGCAGCCCCTTCATACCGCCTGCATGGGGAGGACATGGAAATAAGATGCATAGAACTGCCATGATTACTTACTCTACATGACCTAGACAAGCATATACACTGAGTGTACAAAAACATTAAGAACACCTTCCTAATATTGAGTTGCTCTTCCGAATATCCTTGTTTCGTCAGGGCTTGGACTCTACAGGGATCCTGGGTGGTGGACCGTTCTTGATACACACGGGAAAGTGTTGAACGTGAAAAACCCAGCAGCGTTGCAGTTCTTGACACAAACCGGTGCACCTGGCACCTACTAACATACCCCGTTCAAAGACACCTAAATATTTTGTCTTGCACATTCCCCCTCTGAATGGCACACACACACACACACACAAGCCATGTTTCAATCGTCTCAAGGCTTAAAAATCCTTCTTTAACCCCGTCTCCTCCCCTTCATCTACACTGATTAAAGTGGATTTAACAAGTGACTCAATAAGAGATCATAGCTCTCACCTGGTGTTCCCCGGGCGCCGTCAATATCGATTAAGGCACCCTTCCGCAACCCTCTGATGCAGAGGGGTTGGGTTAAATGCAGAAGACACATTTGAATGTATTTCAGTTGAACAACTGACTAGGTATCCCCCTTCCCCTTTCACCTGGTCAGTCGGTCATGGAAAGAGCAGGTGTTCTTAATGTTTTGTTCACTCAGTGTATGTTCTACATTAGACATTTCTATCCAGACACTGTCAGTCAGCAACATGGTGACAAAGTTAAATGCCTGAGAAAGGTTGTGTATTGTCCTAATTATGCATTCATTGGATTTTTGACAAACTATGTCAAGGAGATTTATTTTAGATGTGAAAAACCTGAAAAGTCTTTCAAGGATGTGATACGGTCCTGTGTGCTTCACCTGATCAAACTGAAGCTTAGACATCAATCTAAAAGCACAAGAACATACATTTGGAAAGTATTCAGACCCCTTTCCCACATCTTGTGACATAACAGCTTTACTCTAAAATTGATTCAATTGTTTTCCGCATCAATCGACACACAATACCCCATAATGACAAAGCGAAGAGGTTTTTAGAAATATTTGCAAAAATAAAATAACTATAATTTATATATATATCACCTGCGACCATATATATATATATATATACATATAGAAATACGAGACTCGGAATTGAGCACTAACTTCCAGTATCTCCTATCGTCTAATTAAAATCACTTTGCATGGCCCAGTATCTCCTATTGTCTAATTAACATCACTTTACATGGCCCAGTATCTCCTATCGTCTAATTAACATCACTTTGATTGGCCCAGTATCTCCAATCGTCTAATTAACATCACTTTACATGGCCCAGTATCTCCTAACATCACTTTGCCCAAAACATTAAAACAAAGGCATAAAAAAAATAGTCATCACAACTGGTCTAAATTATAAGGGTGCACCCCTGTGTCGGTCCTCTGAACTATCAGCCTTCTGATGAACAGAATAACAATGTCTCTGTAACGGTAATCACATACCACTTACACTACAATGAAACATATCAACATGCAAGGCTCTTTATGAATGCTTGAAGAAATCCAAACATGACAATTTAATTCACACAGTAACATGCATTTTGTCTATTCAAGTTTAATCAGCCTTCAACTCTCCTGGCTTCAGTGAGCCTATGACTTCTGTGGGAATGTCTCTTCATTGAGAATGCTACAGATCAGGTGTGTTTGACCACTGTGTTAACCCACAGATGGTCAGTCATTCAAACAGTACCATGAATGGTGATTGAGTCATCACGCTGTGCTCCCACTCTAGCCAGTCGCTAGTCACGAGGATCACCTTCTCTCATCATCATCACGCTGTGCTCCCACGCTAGCCAGTCGCTAGTCACGAGGATCCCCTTCTCTCATCATCATCACACTGTGCTCCCACGCTAGCCAGTCGCTAGTCACGAGGATCCCCTTCTCTCATCATCATCACGCTGTGCTCCCACGCTAGCCAGTCGCTAGTCACGAGGATCCCCTTCTCTCATCACACTGTGCTCCCACGCTAGCCAGTCGCTAGTCACGAGGATCACCTTCTCTCATCATCACACTGTGCTCCCACGCTAGCCAGTCGCTAGTCACAAGGATCACCTTCTCATCATCACACTGTGCTCCCACGCTAGCCAGTCGCTAGTCACGAGGATCACCTGCTCTCATCATCACACTGTGCTCCCTCGCTAGTCACGAGGATCACCTTCTCTCATCATCATCACGCTGTGCTCCCACGCTAGCCAGTCGCTAGTCACGAGGATCACCTTCTCTCATCATCACGCTGTGCTCCCACGCTAGCCAGTCGCTAGTCACGAGTATCACCTTCTCTCATCATCACACTGTGCTCCCACGCTAGCCAGTCGCTAGTCACAAGGATCACCTTCTCTCATCATCATCACGCTGTGCTCCCACGCTAGCCAGTCGCTAGTCACGAGGATCACCTTCTCTCATCATCATCACGCTGTGCTCCCACGCTAGCCAGTCACTAGTCACGAGTATCACCTTCTCTCATCATCATCACGCTGTGCTCCCACGCTAGCCAGTCGCTAGTCACGAGGATCACCTTCTCTCATCATCATCACGCTGTGCTCCCACGCTAGCCAGTCACGAGTATCACCTTCTCTCATCATCACGCTGTGCTCCCACGCTAGCCAGTCGCTAGTCACGGGTATCACCTTCTTTCAGTATTCCAACACAAAAGGTTTAGTTAAAAGTTGTCCTAAAATCCCCCAAGCAACTAAAACGTGGAGAAAAGACGTCTTGGTTCCATAGCCAATCTGCCTGCGTCACATAAAACTGGATAGTTTAACATACTCCATTAAAAACGTTATGGACATTCGGTTACTGGTTTTAGAGGATGATGGATAGAGATAAACACACACACACACACACACACAACCCGGAAAGTATTCCGAACCCTCGACTTTTTCCACATTTTGTTAAGTTACAGCCTTATTCTGAAATGGATTAAATAAAAAAGAACCCTCAGAAACCTACACAATACCCCATAATGACAAAATGAAAACCGGTTTCTTAATTTTTGAAAATGTATTAAAAATTAAAAACCTAATCATATTTACATAAGTATTCAGACCCATTGTATTGAGACTCAACATTGAGCTCAGGTGGATCCTATTTCCATTGATCATCCTTGAGATGTTTCTACAACTTGGTTGGAGTCCACCTGTGGTAAATTCAATTGATTGGACATGATTTGGAAAGGCACACACAGTGTCAAAAGTGGGACCTTATATAGACAGGTATGTCAGAGCAAAAACCAAGCAATGAGGTCGAAGGAATTGTCCATAGCGCTCCGAGACAGGATCGTGTCGAGGCACAGATCTGGGGAAGGCTACCAAAAAAATGTCTGCAGCATTGAAGGTCCCCAAGAACACAGTGGCCTCCATCATTATTAAATGTAAGAAGTTTGGAACCACCAAGACTCTTCCTAGAGCTGGCCGCCCAGCCAAAGTGAGCAATCGGGGGTGAAGGGCCTTGGACAGGGAGGTGACCAAGAACTCTATGGTCACTCTGATAGAGCTTCAGAGTTCCTCTGTGGAGATGGGAGAACCTTCCAGAAGGACAACTACCTTTCCAGCACTCCACCAATTAGGCCTTTATGGTCGAGTGGCCAGAAGGAAGCCACTCCTCAGTAAAAAGGCACATGACAGTCTGCTTGGAGTTTAACCATGAGAAACAAGATTCAATCTTGGTTTCATCAGACCAAAGAACTCTTTGGCCTGAATGCCAAGGGTCACCTGGCACCATCCCTACGGTGAAGCATGGTGGTGGCAGCATCATGCTGTGGGGACGTTTTCAGCAGCAGGGACTGGGAGACTAGTCAGGATCGAGGGAAAGATGAATAGAGCAAAGTACAAAGAGATCCTTGATGAAAACCTGCTCCAGAGCGCTCAGGACCTCAGACTGAGGCGAAGGTTCACCTTCCAACAGGTGAACCAGGTGAGCCCGGACTTGAACATCTCTGGAGAGACCTGAAAATAGCTGTGCAGCGACGCTCCCCATCCAACCTGACAGAGCTTGAGAGGATCTGCAGAGAAGAATGTGAGAAACTCTCCAAATACAGGTGTGCCAAGCTTGTAGCATCATACCAAAGAAGACTCGAGGCTGTAATTGCTGCCAAAGGTGCTTCAACAAAGTACTGAGTAAAGGGTCTGAATAGTTACAGTACCAGTCAAAAGTTGACACACCTACTCATTCAAGGGTTTACATTTTTACTATTTTCTACATTGTAGAATAATAGTGAAGACATCAAAACTATGAAATAACACATGGAATCATGTAATAAGCAAAAAAACAGTGTTAAACATGTCAAAATATATTAGATACAGAAGATAGCCTTATTTGGTAAAAGACCAAGTCCATATTACGGCAAGAACAGCTCAAATAAGCAACTAGAAACGACAGTCCATCATTACTTTAAGTCAGTCAATACGGAAAATGTCAAGTACTTTGAAAGCTTCTTCAAGTAGCAAAAATCATCAAGCGCTCTGATGAAAGTGGCTCTCATGAGGACCGCCACAGGAAAGGAAGACCAGTTCTCTGCTGCAGAGGATGAGTTCATTAGAGTTAATTGCACCTCAGAATTTGCAGCCCAAATACATTTTTTCAGAGTTCAAGTAACAGACATCTCAAAATCAACTGTTCAGAGGAGACCACGTGAATCAGGCACTCATGGTCGAATTGCTGTAAAGAAATTACTACTAAAATAAAGAGACTTGCTTGGGCCAAGAAACACGAGCAATGGACATTAGACCAGTAGTCCAAATTTGAGATGTTTGAATCCAACCACTGTCTTTGTGAGACACAAAGTAGGTGAATGGATGATCTCCGCATGTGTGGTTCCCACCGTGAAGCATGGAGGAGGAGGTGTGATGGTACTTTGCTGGTGAAACTGTCAGTGATTTAGTTAGAATTCAAGGCATGGCTACCACAGCATTCTGCAGCAATACGCCATCCCATCTGGTTTGCGCTTAGGGAGACTATAATTTGTTTTTCAACAGGACAATGACCCAACACACCTTCAGGCTGTTTAAGGGCTATTTGACCAAGAAGGAGAGTGATGAGTGCTGCATCAGATGACCTGGCCTCCACAATCACCCGACCTCAACCCAATTGAGATGGTTTGGGATGAGTTGGACCGCAGAGTGAAAGAAAAGCAGACAATAAAATGCTCAGAATATGTGGGAACTCCTTCAAAGCTGTTGGAAAAGCATTCCTCATGAAGCTGGTTGAGAAAATGCCAAGAGTGTACAGAACTGTCATCAAGGCAAAGGGTGGCTACTTTGAAGAATCTAAAATCTATTTTGATTTGTTCAATAGTTTTTTGGTTACTATGAGTCCATATGTGTGATTTTATAGTTGATGTCTTTACTATTATTCTACAATGTAGAAAATAGTAAAAGTAAAGAAAATCCCTTGAATGAGTAGGTGTCTAAACTTTAGACTGGCACTATGTAAAATGTGATTTCAGGTTTTTCTTTCGAATAAATTTGAAAAAAAAAATATTTTTTTTGTTGCTTTGTCATTATGGGGTATGGTGTGTAGAATGATGAGGGAAAACTATTTCATCCATTTTAGAATAAGGCGGTCATGTGGAAAAAGTCCAGGGGTCTGAATACTTTCCAAATGCACTGTATCACTAAAATCTAAAGCGCCAGAACAGCTGTTTGGGTGAGTGTGTGTCTTTCCACTCTGTGGCCCTGTGCCCAAACTGTCTGCCTACACACAGGATCAATTATGAAATCCTACTGGCACTGATTAACCTACCACACCCCACCACACTACAGCCAGCTTGCAGCCGACCGTGGAAATCACACTGATATCACACACACAGCCAGTAGCAGAGCCCAATGGAACCCTATTCCCTATATAGTGCACTACTTTAGGCCAGAGCCCAATGGAACCCTATTCCCTATATAGTGCACTACTTTAGGCCAGAGCCCAATGGAACCCCATTCCCTATATAGTGCACTACTTTAGACCAGAGCCCTATGGAACCCTATTCCCTATATAGTGCACTACTTTAGGCCAGAGCCCTATGGAACCCTATTCCCTATATAGTGCACTACTTTTGACCAGAGCCCTATGATGCCCTATTCCCTATATAGTGCACTACTTTAGGCCAAAATTCTGTCGTTCTGCCCCTGAACAAGGCAGTTGCCGTAGGCCGTCATTGTAAATAAGAGTTTGTTTTTAACTGACTTGCCTAGTTAAATAAAAGGTAAAAAATAAAAAGACTAGACCATAGAGCCAGGTTATACATTATTTAACCAGCAGGGGGTGCAGGAGGGCCATAGATAAAACATCATACAGCTAATGGGTAAGACTGCTTCAGGAAGTTAAAAAAACATTACCCTTTAGGAAGCACACCTTACCCTGGAACAAGTGTGAATAATTGAAAACGGGATGAATTACCTTCTATGATATACATTTCCAGATTTTTATTTTAAACCTTTATCCTGATACATAACTCCACTCGGACTGGCGTGTTTCCAAACCTTAACTACGACACACCTCTCCGTTTTCCCAGTCTTGTGCAACGTGAGCGATGTGCGAATAGCTTCACCCTGAGATACATACATTTAGTTGAACATTGACAGGTGTCTATCCTGGGCCACGGTATATACACTACATGACCAAAAGTATGTAGACACCTGCTCGTCAAACATCTCATTCCAAAATCATGGGCATTAATATGGAGTTGGTCCCCCCCCCCCTTTGCTGCTATAACAGCCTCCACTCTTCCGGGAAGGCTTTCCACTAGATGTTGGAACATTGCTGCGGGGACTTGCTTCCTTTCAGCCACAAGAGCATTAGTGAGGTCGGCACTGATGTTGGGTGATTAGGCCTGGCTCACAGTCGGCGTTCCAATTCACCCCAAAGGCGTTCGATGGGGTTGAGGTCAGGGCTCTGTGCAGGCCAGTCAAGTTCTTCCACACCGATCGACAAACCATTTCTGTATGGACCTAGCTTTGTGCACAGCGCATTGTCACACTGAAAACAGGAAAGGGCCTTCCCCAAAACAGTCGTCACAAAGTTGCAAGCACAGAATTGTCTACAATGTCATTGTATGCTGCAGCATTAAGATTTTCCTTCACTGAAACTAAGGGGCCTGGACCGAATCACAAAAAACAGCCAAACACCTTTATTCCTCCTCCACCAAACTTTACAGTTGGCACTATGCATTGGGGCAGGTAGCGTTCTCCTGGCATCAACCGAACCCGGATTCCTCCATCAGACTGCCAGATGGTGATGCGTGATTCATCACTCCAGCCAACGCTTGAAATTGTGCATGGTGATCTTAGGCTTGTGTGCAGCTGCTCGGCCATGGAAACCCATATCATGAAGCTCCCGACAAACAGTTCTTGTGCTGACGTTGCTTCCAGAGGCAGTTTGGAATACAGTAGTGAGTGTTGCAACCGAGGACAGACGGCGGTCACGTTCTGTGAGCTTGTGTGGCCTACCACTTCACGGCTGAGCCGTTGTTGCTCCTGGATGTTTCTACTTCCCAATAACAGCACTATAGTTGACCAGAAATTTGATGAACTGACTTGTTGGAAAGGTGGCATCCTATGACGGTGCCATGTTGAACGTCACTGATCTCTTCAGTAAGGTCATTCTACTGCCAATGTTTTGTCTATGGAGGTTGCATGGCTGTGTGCTCAATTTTATACGCCTGTCAGCAACAGGTGGGGCTGAAATAGACATATCCACTAATTTGAAGGGGTGTCCACATACTGCTGGATATATAATCTAAATGCTATAGAGCAGGGTATGCACACACACAAACACACGTTTCTATAGCAGGTCTCAGACATTTGACTGGACACTAGGAATATGAGATGGGAGAGAGCGCACTCAGCTGAAGGGTTGTTTTCATTAAGGCACACCATAGCACAACTTTAAAAACATTTTTTTTAACATTGTGTAATGAAAAACAAAAAAGGAGCCTTTGCTATTGGACAAGTTCAGATGGTACCTCGCTGTTTCGGACTGTTTTCTTCCATTGCGTATCCTAATGAACAAAGCCCAGGTGAATCTTCTTCTGGGAACGGACATGCCTGTATCTCAGGTGTAATTCTTAACAGGGATGTACCTGTGTCTGTGTGCCTTGTGGCTGGTGAGAGACATGCCGTGATGGTCTGAGAGAGCCAACTGGGAGCTGTAACGTCTCACATCCTCTGGTTTCTTAACTGAAACAGAAGAAATAAAATATATCAAGTTACATCACATGATCAATAGCACGCGCTAACAGGCAGCAGGCTCCGAGGGGTAGCAGGCTCCGAGGGGCAGCAGGCTCCGAGGGGCAGCAGGCTCCGAGGGGCAGCAGGCTCCGAGGGGCAGCAGCCTCCGAGGGGAGTTGGTCGAGTAGTGACGGTGAAAGTGGAACAGACCAGAAGTATCACACATTCATAGTACTAAGCAACGGTTAACAGCAGCAGTGTCAGAGGTTGCTGGGAGTGCAGTTAAGCTGTTTAGAATTTCCTTTCCAAGATGAGGGGGACGTGAAGTGGACACCAGTGGTGTAAAGTACAGAAGCAAAAATACTTGAAAGTACTTATGTCATTTTATGTGGGTGTCTGTATTTTAATTTATATTTTTGACATTTACTTCACTACATTCCTAAAGAAAATTATGTATTTTTTACACCATACATTTTCTCTCACACCCAAAAGACCTTCTTACATTTTAAATGCTTAGCAGGACAGAAAACGGTCCAATTCACGCACTTATCAAGAGAACATCTCTGGTAATCTCTACTGCCTCTGATCTGGAGGACTCACTAAACAGAGAACATCCCTGGTCATCCCTACTGCCTCTGATCTGGAGGACTCACTAAACAGAGAACATCCCTGGTCATCCCTACTGCATCTCTGATCTGGAGGACTCACTAAACAGAGAATATCCCTGGTCATCCCTACTGCCTCTGATCTGGAGGACTCACTAAACAGAGAATATCCCTGGTCATCCCTACTGCCTCTGATCTGGAGGACTCACTAAACAGAGAACATCTCTGGTCATCCCTACTGCATCTCTGATCTGGAGGACTCACTAAACAGAGAACATCTCTGGTCATCCCTACTGCCTCTGATCTGGCAGACTCACTAAACAGATAACATCTCTGTCATCCCTACTGCATCTCTGATCTGGAGGACTCACTAAACAGAGAACATCTCTGTCATCCCTACTGCATCTCTGATCTGGCAGACTCACTAAACACAAATGCTTAGTTTGTGAATGATGTTGTAGTGTGCCCTTGGCTATCTGTAAATTTAAAAAACACGAACAATTGTACCATCTGGTTTCCTTAATATAAGGGATTTGAAATCATTTACTTTTTATTTTACATTTTTGCAATTACATTTCATTTTGATACTTAAGCCTATTTAAAACCAAATACTTTTAGACTTGTACTGAAGTAGTATTTTACTGGGTGATTTTCACTTGAGTCATTTCCTATTAAAAAGGTATCTTTACTTTCACTCAAGTATAACAATTGTGTACTTTTTCCACCACTGGTGAATAATCAGCTCTGGCTTCAAGACACATGACTCATAACGAATCTACATTCAACGACACATTTTCCTCTTTCGCTGTGGAATTTGAAACACCTTGCGTGTAACGAACATGCAGTGTTTGTATTTTAAAGTTGAGAAAGGACTGGCTTGAATGATATGCTACCTTGTCTGTAGTCGGTGTCGGAGGATGCTACAGAGGGGCTCTCACTGGACGAGCTGTAGTCACTGTGGTACCTCCGATGGGAGTGGAGAGGATCTGAAAGATAGACACATTAAAATCAAGAGTTATAATATTGGATCTCTATGCTCTGAAAGACAGAAATTTACTCAGACAGTAGAGAAGCTGCTGTGTGTCAAATAGACAGAGTGTATAAAACATTAGGAACACCTGCTCTTTCCATGACAGACTGATGACCAGGTGAAAGCTATGATCCCTTATTGATGTCACTTTTTAAATTCACTTCAAATCAGTATAAACGAAGAGAAGGATTAAAGAAGGATTTTTAAGCCTTGAGACAATTGAGACATGGATTGTGTATGTGTGCCATTCAGAGGGTGAATGGGCAAGACAAAATATTTAAATGGGGCAAGCCGAAAGTGCCTCTGAACGGGGTATGGTCGTAGGTGCCAGGCGCACCAGTTTGAGTTGGTCAAGAACTGCAAAGCTGCTGAGTCTTTCATGCTCAACAGTTTCCAGTGTATCAAGAATGGTCCACCACCCAAAGGACATCCAGCCAATTTGACACAACTGTGGGAAGCACTGGAGTCAATTTGCTTCCCAATAGAACGTTTGAGAACTTGTAGAGTCCATGCCCTGACAAATTAAGGCTGTTTTGAGGGCAAAAATAGGGTGCAACTCAATATTAGGGAGGTGTTCCTAATGTTTTGTACAAGCAGTGAATTTTCATGAGAGAACAGTCACTGCATCATAGTCACGTTTTGCTTTCACAGCTCCAACACATCCGTAGACACAGCATCACTGTGAGTTATGGCTATAAAATCATGCAAAGTAGGTTTTTCATTTTGACACAGAAAAACTAGTTTGAGCCAAGAAGCCATATTTTATGTCCCAACCAAATACATTGAAATAAATTCATTTGAAGAGGATTTGACTGATTAGCAGCGAAGACGGTCTAACTCAGGGGAAACGGAGTCCACACGTGGTAGTGAGACTGAGGCGGTGTCACAAATGCCACCCTATTCCCTATATGGGCTCTGGTTGAAAGTACACTATATAGGGACTAGGGTTCCATAGGGCTCTGGTCTAAAGTAGTGCACTATATAGGGACTAGGGTTCCATAGAGCTCTGGTCTAAAGTAGTGCACTATATAGGGACTAGGGTTCCATAGGGCTCTGCACTAAATAGGAAACCATAGGGCTCTGGTCTAAAGTAGTGCACTATATAGGGACTAGGGTTCCATAGAGCTCTGGTCTAAAGTAGTGCTCTATATAGGGAATAGGGTTCCATAGGCCTCTGGTCTAAAGTAGTGCTCTATATAGGGACTAGGGTTCCATAGGGCTCTGGTCTAAAGTAGTGCTCTATATAGGGAATAGGGTTCCATAGGGCTCTGGTCTAAAGTAGTGCTCTATATAGGGAATAGGGTTCCATAGGGCTCTGGTCTAAAGTAGTGCTCTATATAGGGAATAGGGTTCCATCTGGGACACAACCTGAGAACTCAGAGCAGCAGTTCCTTTCCAACTGCTGGGGGAATTTGATTCTCTAAAATCGTTTGTGAACAAACACATTAAACCTGTTGGAGACAACAGTAAGAAAACACAAATAACTCATACCAGGAAAGTAAACAAATATGGAAAGATGTCGTGAAAAGTCCCTATAATCAGATAGAAAATATCATAAATAATAGGTGAAGATAGCTAGCTTGACACTGCAAAGTGTTGTGAATATTCCTCTAGTCTTAACAGCCTCGGGCAGGGAAAGAGGCAGGGCTGTGTGAGAGGAGCGCTGACTAGATGGAATAGCGGCAGGGCTGGCTTTGTGACAGGCGAGCTGACAAAATGGATTAAAGACAGGCGGGGCTGTGTGACAGGATAGCTGACTAGATGGATTAGAGGCAGGGTTGACTGGCTGTGTGAGAGGAGATCTGACTAGATGGATTAGAGGCAGGGTTGACTGGCTGTGTGAGAGGAGATTTGACTAGATGGATTAGAGGCAGGGATGACTGGCTGAGTGAGTGAGAGATCTGACTAGATGGATTAGAGGCAGGGTTGACTGGCTGTGTGAGAGGAGATCTGACAAGATGGATTAGAGGCAGGGATGACTGGCTGTGTGAGAGGAGATCTGACTAGATGGATTAGAGGCAGGGTGACTGGCTGTGTGAGTGAAAGATCTGACTAGATGGATTAGAGGCAGGATTGACTGACTAGATGGATTAGAGGCAGGGATGACTGGCTGTGTGAGTGAGAGATCTGACTAGATGGATTAGAGGCAGGGTTGACTGGCTGTGTGAGTGAGAGATCTGACTAGATGGATTAGAGGCAGGGTTGACTGACTAGATGGATTAGAGGCAGGGTTGACTGGCTGTGTGAGTGAGAGATCTGACTAGATGGATTAGAGGCAGGGTGACTGGCTGTATGAGTGAGAGATCTGACTAGATGGATTAGAGGCAGGGTTGACTGGCTGTGTGAGAGGAGATCTGACTAGATGGATTAGAGGCAGGGTTGACTGGCTGTGTGAGAGGAGATCTGACTAGATGGATTAGAGGCAGGGTGACTGGCTGTGTGAGTGAAAGATCTGACTAGATGGATTAGAGGCAGGATTGACTGACTAGATGGATTAGAGGCAGGGATGACTGGCTGTGTGAGTGAGAGATCTGACTAGATGGATTAGAGGCAGGGTTGACTGGCTGTGTGAGTGAGAGATCTGACTAGATGGATTAGAGGCAGGGTTGACTGACTAGATGGATTAGAGGCAGGGTTGACTGGCTGTTGAGTGAGAGATCTGACTAGATGGATTAGAGGCAGGGTGACTGGCTGTATGAGTGAGATCTGACTAGATGGATTAGAGGCAGGGTTGACTGGCTGTGTGAGAGGAGATCTGACTAGATGGATTAGAGGCAGGGTGACTGGCTGAAAGATCTGACTAGATGGATTAGAGGCAGGATTGACTGACTAGATGGATTAGAGGCAGGGATGACTGGCTGTGTGAGTGAGAGATCTGACTAGATGGATTAGAGGCAGGGTTGACTGGCTGTGTGAGTGAGAGATCTGACTAGATGGATTAGAGGCAGGGTTGACTGACTAGATGGATTAGAGGCAGGGTTGACTGGCTGTGTGAGTGAGAGATCTGACTAGATGGATTAGAGGCAGGGTGACTGGCTGTATGAGTGAGAGATCTGACTAGATGGATTAGAGGCAGGGTTGACTGGCTGTGTGAGAGGAGATCTGACTAGATGGATTAGAGGCAGGGTTGACTGGCTGTGTGAGTGAGAGATCTGACTAGATGGATTAGAGGCAGGGTTGACTGGCTGTGTGAGTGAGAGATCTGACTAGATGGATTAGAGGCAGGGTTGACTGACTAGATGGATTAGAGGCAGGGTTGACTGGCTGTGTGAGTGAGAGATCTGACTAGATGGATTAGAGGCAGGGTGACTGGCTGTATGAGTGAGAGATCTGACTAGATGGATTAGAGGCAGGGTTGACTGGCTGTGTGAGAGGAGATCTGACTAGATGGATTAGAGGCAGGGTTGACTGACTAGATGGATTAGAGGCAGGGTTGACTGGCTGTGTGAGTGAGAGATCTGACTAGATGGATTAGAGGCAGGGTTGACTGACTAGATGGATTAGAGGCAGGGTTGACTGGCTGTGTGAGAGGAGATTTGACTAGATGGATTAGAGGCAGGGTTGACTGGCTGTGTGAGAGGAGATCTGACTAGATGGATTAGAGGCAGGGTTGACTGGCTGAGATTTGACTAGATGGATTAGAGGCAGGGTTGACTGGCTGTGTGAGAGGAGATCTGACTAGATGGATTAGAGGCAGGGTTGACTGGCTGATTTGACTAGATGGATTAGAGGCAGGGTTGACTGGCTGTGTGAGTGAGAGATCTGACTAGATGGATTAGAGGCAGGGTGACTGGCTGTATGAGTGAGAGATCTGACTAGATGGATTAGAGGCAGGGTTGACTGGCTGTGTGAGAGGAGATCTGACTAGATGGATTAGAGGCAGGGTTGACTGGCTGTGTGAGAGGAGATCTGACTAGATGGATTAGAGGCAGGGTTGACTGGCTGTATGAGTGAGAGATCTGACTAGATGGATTAGAGGCAGGGTTGACTGGCTGTGTGAGAGGAGATCTGACTAGATGGATTAGAGGCAGGGTTGACTGGCTGTGTGAGAGGATAGCTGACTAGATGGATTAGAGGCAGGGTTGACTGGCTGTGTGAGAGGAGATCTGACTAGATGGATTAGAGGCAGGGTTGACTGGCTGTGTGAGAGGACATCTGACTAAACTCCATGGGTGAGTCAGAACTCTTCAACTGAGACAATAAAATCAAAATGAAAGAAAAGTGATCTTCATCAGGCTTACGGGTGTAAGAGGTTTTGTTGAATTGCTGTCTTTAACGTTAATGCTGTCTTGGGTGCATCAATGCACAACCACAAGTTTAAAACGCATTCTGTCATTCCAAAATGCGGACTGCGATATATTTGAACATTACTATTTTAAACACAAATAAACATTTGATTAATAAAATATGTAACCTCTTGAGTGGTACACTACAAAGCAGGTTCAATGAGTTAGCCATCTAACTTTGATAAAGAACCAGAAATCACCAATAGCTTTCTTAATCAATCAGAAAAACAAACTTAGATGTGTTTTTGGCTGAGTCAATTAGACCACGCACAGTTCAAGCTTATCCTTTAAAAAAATATATTTAAAAAAAATCTGAATATTTAGGTAAGTTAGCGAGCTAAGTCATTGAACCTGCTTTGTAGTATACCTCTCTACTGTGGTAAAACCCATGACGTCAGTCCAACATACCTTCAAGTGTTTACAAAACCAGAAAGTCCTGCTCACTCCATGCTACTGGACATACTTTAAAAACAACATTCTTCAGAGATTTCTCATGTAGGCGTGCGGTTAAAAAAAAAAAGACTTCTCAGTACAGTAGGTTTCTGGCCTATTTGGTGTCTTACGTAAACAATGAGCAGAGCAGAATGGTAAGACACTTAAAGCAACAGGGATATCGATGCTGAGTGAGTAGGCCACGATTGACCGGTTCACCTATTGACAAAAAAAATAGTTCCTCAGATCCTTCCACTGCGACTCCAGATCTATAAAGCGGATTCACACTGACCCTGACTAACGTCTGTCCCATTGGGAATAAAGATGATTAAGTAAGTAAAAGTAGTAAATAAATCTGACATCGGCTGCGAAGACCTTACTAAATGCTACAGGGAGGGGTGGTAATGTTTTTTTAGTAGGCCTACAGCCAATCAAATGAGTCAAGGGACATCTTTCATGGACACAATTGTAAGCCAAGTATATTTTCATCATGTGTGTGCGCGTGTGTGTGTACATACATTTCCGACAGAAAAGGTATGTCAAATGGAGATTCTGTCATTCTGCCCATCAGCAGCAGCTCTGAGGAAATAGCCTAGTGAGTGAAGACCAACACACCTGGCCCGGATAACCCACATCTACAACAGTACCAACCCACGCCTACAACAGTACCAACCAACCCACGCCTACAACAGTACCAACCAACCCACGCCTACAACAGTACCAACCCACGCCTACAACAGTACCAACCCACGCCTACAACAGTACCAACCCACGCCTACAACAGTACCAACCCACGCCTACAACAGTACCAACCCACGTCTACAACAGTACCAACCCACGTCTACAACAGTACCAACCCACGTCTACAACAGTACCAACCCACGTCTACAACAGTACCAACCCACGTCTACAACAGTACCAACCCACGTCTACAACAGAACCAACCCACGTCTACAACAGAACCAACCCACGTCTACAACAGAACCAACCCACGTCTGAGGAAATAGCTGAAGACCAACACAGAACCGGTTAACCCACGTCTGCAACAGAACCAACCCACGTCTGCAACAGAACCAACCCACGTCTGACAGAACCAACCCACGTCTGCAACAGAACCAACCCACGTCTGCAACAGAACCAACCCACGTCTGCAACAGAACCAACCCACGTCTGCAACAGAACCAACCCACGTCTGCAACAGAACCAACCCACGTCTGCAACAGAACCAACCCACGTCTGCAACAGTACCAACCCACGTCTGCAACAGTACCAACCCACGTCTGCAACAGTACCAACCCACGTCTGCAACAGTACCAACCCACGTCTGCAACAGTACCAACCCACCAACCCACGTCTACAACAGTACCAACACGTCTGACCCCATCCTGTGTAACATGACTTCTCTTTATTTCTGGTCCTCCTTCCTGGCCCCGTTGTTCCACCAACCCTGATAAGGTTCAGTGCCGTGACCACTCTCTTAACGGGACCATTAGTAGTGTCCGTCACGTCGATGAAGAGAAGTTGAATCATAACACTCAGGTCTAACGCAGGTTGTGAAGGTGTCGTCCATCTAAATACACCGGTGTACATGTTTTAGTTATTTAAAACCCATTCACTGGGACCTCTGTTCTGAGAGCTGGGGGGCCATTTGAAAAGCTTTGCCATACGTACATACATACATACATACATACATGTTCAGTTCAGACGCTATACACTCGTCACCCTGTTTACCTCCCATTCAGCTGACTTTCCTAGTCTAAACTAGAGCAAAACGTGCATTTACTTGATCCCAGCCATCTGCCTTGATAAGTCTGTGTGGTAACATGGCCCCGCCCGGGGTAACATGGCCCCGCCCCGCCCGGGGTAACATGGCCCCGCCCCGCCCGGGGTAACATGGCCCCGCCCCGCCCGGGGTAATATGGCCCAGCACTATCTAACTATAAAGAGAGGGTGTGGACAGTGGTTTAAAGGCATGGCCTCCTGATAATGATTTTTGAATGGGAGCTCTATTACATTTAACCAACCATTAACCTTTCATTTAATTCAGACAAAAAAAAAAGTCACTAAATCAATCTGTTTTCACCATTAGACTAACAGCTCTGCTGAGAGAGAGCGAGAGGAGCAGACCAGCAGTAAAGGTGACATGATTCTTCACGCAGTCAGAGTAGCCAGAAACACTCCCAGAGGACAAGACACATCTGTATTCTACACCGGTGCTTCCTGTTGCCTCCTCTCACACAGTCTGCTGTCAACAAATCAAAACAGAGCCACTGACTCTTCTCTGGGACAGAAACGGTAACGTGGTAAGGCCATCCAGCCCTGTACTGCCTTAGCCATCGTCACACAGGCTGTGGGAGGGTGGCAGTCAAGCCCAAGACAGAGGATAAAGAGCCGAGGAGGGCCAGGCTCAAACACACAGACACACCCACAGCTAATCTGGAATGAACATCTCAGCACATTCCCCACGCCAACACACTCCGCAGAGGGAAGGGAGGAAGGAGAACAGGGCAGAGTGGGAAAGAGAGACTGTGTGTGTGTGTGTATTTGGGAAGATGAATAGTTTACTTTGAAGATCTAATCCTCCCAGTGAATCATTTGATAATTGATTCATTAATGTTTTGTCTTTCTATTTTATAACTGTTTGAATTTTCTGCTTCCAAGGCAATAATCACCAACACACTAGTGGAGAGAGAAAGCCCCACTATGTTATCTGAGTCACACACTAGTGGAGAGAGAAGGAAAGGCCCCACTATGTTTATCTGAGTCACACACTAGTGGAGAGAGAAGGAAAGGCCTCACTATGTTATCTGAGTCACACACTAGTGGAGAGAGAAGGAAAGGCCTCACTATGTTATCTGAGTCACACTAGTGGAGAGAGAAGGAAAGGCCCCACTATGTTATCTGAGTCACACTAGTGGAGAGAGAAGGAAAGGCCCCACTATGTTTATCTGAGTCACACTAGTGGAGAGAGAAGGAAAGGCCCCACTATGTTTGTCTGAGTCACACTAGTGGAGAGAGAAAGCCCCACTATGTTTATCTGAGTCACACTAGTGGAGAGAGAAAGCCCCACTATGTTTATCTGAGTCACACTAGTGGAGAGAGAAAGCCCCAGTGGAGAGAGAAAGCCCCACTGTATGTTATCTGAGTCACACTAGTGGAGAGAGAAGGAAAGGCCCCACTATGTTATCTAAGTCACACTAGTGGAGAGAGAAGGAAAGGCCCCACTATGTTTGTCTGAGTCACACTAGTGGAGAGAGAAGGAAAGGCCTCACTATGTTATCTGAGTCACACACTAGTGGAGAGAGAAGGAAAGGTCTCACTATGTTTGTCTGAGTCACACTCCTGGAGAGAGAAGGCCCCACTATGTTTATTTAAGTCACACTAGTGGCGAGAGAAAGCCCCACTATGTTTATCTAAGTCACACTAGTGGAGAGAGAAAGCCCCACTATGTTATTCTAAGTCCCACCAGTGGAGGGATAAAGCCCCACTATGTTTATCTAAGTCACACTAGTGGAGAGAGAAAGTCCCACTATGTTTATCTAAGTCACACTAGTGGAGAGAGAAAGCCCCACTATGTTATTCTAAGTCCCACCAGTGGAGGGATAAAGCCCCACTATGTTTATCTAAGTCACACTAGTGGAGAGAGAAAGCCCCACTATGTTTATCTAAGTCACACTAGTGGAGAGAGAAAGCCCCACTATGTTTATCTGAGTCACACTAGTGGAGAGAGAAAGCCCCACTATGTTTATCTGAGTCACACTAGTGGAGAGAGAAAGCCCCACTATGTTTGTCTGAGTCACACTAGTGGAGAGAGAAGGAAAGGCCCCACTATGTTTGTCTGAGTCACACTAGTGGAGAGAGAAGGAAAGGCCTCACTATGTTATCTGAGTCACACACTAGTGGAGAGAGAAGGCCCCACTATGTTTATTTAAGTCACACTAGTGGCGAGAGAAAGCCCCACTATGTTTATCTAAGTCACACTAGTGGAGAGAGAAAGCCCCACTATGTTTATCTGAGTCACACTAGTGGAGAGAGAAGGAAAGGCCCCACTATGTTTATCTGAGTCACACTAGTGGAGAGAGAAAGCCCCACTATGTTTATCTAAGTCACACTAGTGGAGAGAGAAGGAAAGGCCCCACTATGTTTATCTAAATCACACTAGTGGAGAGAGAAAGCCCCACTGTTTATCTAAGTCACACTAGTGGAGAGAGAAGGAAAGGCCCCACTATGTTTATCTGAGTCACTCTAGTGGAGAGAGAAGGAAAGGCCCCACTATGTTTATCTGAGTCACACTCTAGTGGAGAGGAGAGAAAGGCCCCACTATGTTTATCTGAGTCACACTCTAGTGGAGAGAGAAGGCCCCACTATGTTTATCTGAGTCACACTCTAGTGGAGAGGAGAGAAAGCCCCACTATGTTTATCTGAGTCACACTCTAGTGAGAGAGAAAGCCCCACTATGTTTATCTGAGTCACACTCTAGTGGAGAGAGAAAGCCCCACTATGTTTATCTGAGTCACACTCTAGTGGAGAGAGAAAGCCCCACTAGTGGAGAGAGAAAGCCCCACTATGTTTATCTGAGTCACACTCTAGTGGAGAGAGAAAGAAAGTCCCCACTATGTTTATCTGAGTCACACTCTAGTGGAGAGGAGAGAAAGCCCCACTATGTTTATCTGAGTCACACTCTAGTGGAGAGAGAAAGCCCCACTATGTTTATCTGAGTCACTAGGGAAGAAACACTTGGGAAATTCCACTGCAATTTGTGGCATGAATTTTATCGCCACAAAAAGATTCCAGTGTTTCCATCAGAGTGGTAGTGATTTAAATATACGGTATGACTTTATTCATTATAACTGGCTGTTTTTCCTTTCAAGCCTGTCAGTCAAGCCAGACTGATTCAACACTCTGAACACTCTTAGAGCCACTTCACACGAACTACACCTTACAACTACACCTAAAAAATATCCTTCTGCTAAACATATTACTCAAATGTAAACTAGCGGACTTGCTACGTCTCAACCAGTACCTCCAGAGGCAGTGCTCGATACCCATGCTGATAGTTAACTCCTGGCCCTAGGGACTATGAAAACAAACCCTTTACACAGAAAGAGACAACAGCGATTGGACAAAAACTAAAACCGGGCTGAACTGGCTGTATGCAGGATTGCATCGTGAAGCCCTTTGCATCTGTAATTTAAAAAAAATACTCACAGTATTTCATCACTATTGCATTGATTGATTCATTCCAGTCAATCATCTTGGATTAAAAAGAAGTAGGTAGCCTAACCACCTGAAGCTTGAATAGAAACCAAATTTGACCATTCACATTTTCTCAGAACACAAATAAAATGGGCCTATTTTAGGCTATAAATACATAGCTTTCCCCTGGACCAGATTGGATCTAGGCTTCCTGCAGCTGTGGTTGTCGTCAGCAGGCTGCTCTAGGCTACCTGTGGTTGTCGTCAGCAGGCTGCTCTAGGCTACCTGTGGTTGTCGTCAGCAGGCTGCTCTAGGCTACCTGTGGTTGTCGTCAGCAGGCTGCTCTAGGCTACCTGTGGTTGTCGTCAGCAGGCTGCTCTAGGCTACCTGTGGTTGTCGTCAGCAGGCTGCTCTAGGCTACCTGTGGTTGTCGTCAGCAGGCTGCTCTAGGCTACCTGTGGTTGTCGTCAGCAGGCTGCTCTAGGCTACCTGTGGTTGTCGTCAGCAGGCTGCTCTAGGCTACCTGTGGTTGTCGTCAGCAGGCTGCTCTAGGCTACCTGTGGTTGTCGTCAGCAGGCTGCTCTAGGCTACCTGTGGTTGTCGTCAGCAGGCTGCTCTAGGCTACCTGTGGTTGTCGTCAGCAGGCTGCTCTAGGCTACCTGTGGTTGTCGTCAGTATGCTGCTCTAGGCTACCTGCAGCTGTGGTTGTCATCAGTAGGCTGCTCTAGGCTACCTGTGGTTGTTATCAGTAGGATGCCTACAGCTGTGGTTGTTATCAGTAGGCTACCTGCAGCTGTGGCTAATCATGATGCATTTCATTAAATGGTGGTGGTATGGGCTTCCATATAAAATAGCTAAAAGGACATTCAGAGTCTAGTCCTGAAGCCACTCCTGCATGGTCTTGGCTGTGTGCCTAGGGTCCTCCTGTTGAAAGGTGAACCTTCATCCCAGTCCGAGGTCCCGATTGCTCTAGAGCAGGTTTTCATCAAGGATCTCTGTACTTTACTCCGTACATATTTTCCTTGATCCTGACTAGTCTCCCAGTCCCTGCTGCAGAAAAACCTTCCCACAGCATGATGCTGCCACCACCATGCTTCACTGTAGGGATGGTGCCAGGTTTCCTTCAGATGTGATGCTTTGCATTTAGGCCAAAGAGTTCAATGTTGGTTTCATCAGACCCGAGAATCTTGTTTCTCATGGTCTGAGATGAGTCTTAAGGTGCTTTTTGACAAAGTCCAAGCGGGCTGTCATGTGCCTTTTACTGAGGAGCGGCTTCTGTCTGGCCTCTCTACCATAAAGGCCTGATTGGTGGAGCGCTGCAGAGATGGTTGTCCTTCTGGAAGGCTCTGTCAGAGTGACCATTGGGTTCTTGGTCACCTCCCTGATCAAGGCCCTTCTCTCCAGATTGCTCAGTTTGGCCGGGCGGTCAGCTTTAGGAAGAGTCTTGGTAGTTCCAAACGTCTTCCATTTAAGAATGGAGGCCACTGTTCTTGGGGACCTTCAACGCTGCAGTCATTTTTTTGGTGCCATTCCCCAGAACTGTGCCTCGACAAAATCCTGTCTCGGAGCTCTACGGACAATTCCTTCGACCTCATGGTTCGTTTTTTTGCTCTGACATGCACTGTCAACTGTGGGACCTTATATAGACAGGTGTGTGCGCGCCTTTCCAAATCATGTCTAATCCATTAAATTTACTACAGGTGGACTCCAATCAAGTTGTAGAAACATCAAGGATGATCAATGGAAACCGGATGCTCCTGAGCTCAATTTTGAGTATCATAGCAAAGGGTCTGAATACTTGTGTAGATTGCTGAGGATTTTGTATTTTTATTTAATCAATTTTAGAATAAGGCTGCAACGTAACAAAATGTGGAAAAAGTCAAGGGGTCTGAGTACCTTTTGAAGGCACTGTATATTATAGAGGTCAGTCCTTTCGGAAGCCCAGATAATTTATTTAGAAATCCCATCATTGGATGGGGTTCAGTAGTTGGGTTACCCAAGGGACTCATAGGTCAGCATAGCGGTCCTAAGTTGTAAATATAGAGAAGGGGAGTTGCCCGGTAATGTGCATGTATCTTTAAAATCATGGAATGTTTTCATTACTGTCCATCATAAATCGGCAAGCGTATGGATTCCTTATTTGGACCATTGGGGGTAGATGCTAAAGGCCACACTCCAGATCGCAAGGCATTATTGTGAAATATTGGAGTACGGGCATGGGATTTAGATTCCCAGTTATATTGTTTTGCGCCAAATAGAAATTGTGAGCATTAATAGGACCAAAGCGTAGTTTACATTGTCTAAGGAATATACAGTGTCCGTGAATACCACCTCTTCCAGGGCAATAGGAGACACCATATTTCTCTTTACTCAGCCAGGGGGCTGAAGAATCATGTCTAAACCAATTTAGGATGGGGCGACATGCTAGTGCCTGGAAATACAATTTAAAGTTTGGTACGTGCTAGACCTTTACGTCTTTCACTCATATTTTTATATATTTTTTTTATCCGGGATCGTTAACCTTGCTATATACATGTTGAATCCACACTAGGAATTGTACCCCAATAGCCAAAAGGGGGAACCATGGGAAGCATTGAACTACAGAAATTCTGTGGCAATGTGTACATTTTGACAATAGGTATCTGCTGGTTAAAGAAACTGGGATTCCATCTAAAGAGGATTTCATTTATTTGAGCGTTCTGTTAATGTTTCTGGCAATGGTTTTATCTGAGGAAGGAAGTACATCTACTCAAGCATTTAAAATGGGAAACGATTGTGAATCCATGAGTAGAGATGGAGTCCTCCATCAGGGTCTTGAAAGGCAGTAAGATGGATTTGGTTAGATTCATTTTATAACTTGAGATGAAGCTGCATGCATCTATGATATTCAAAGCGATTGAGATAATATTTTACTATATATAGACAAATGTGTCTGCATATGAGATGAAGAGATCAGTAGATTTTAGGGAAATTTGTTTTTCCTTTGATTGGCGAATTGTCTGGGTGCGGGGTTCCAGGGATAATAAAATAGAAGTTGAAATTAGATCGCCTTGTCTGCTGCTTCTAGTGACTCAGATTGCCTGTTACGTCTGAGGGTATATATATATATATATCTATATATCTATATAAACTGGAGCCAATTCCCATATGTTCCAGGACAGACCAGAGATATGATCAAAAGCTTGTAACAATTCCAAAAGATTTTAATGAGAGCATTCACAAGCATTTTGCTTAACCCACAATAACTTCAGCCAAATGTGTATCCGAACAATACAATTTGAAAAGGAAAATTAGTCAATTGAAATAAATTCATTAGGTCCTAAATCTATGGATTTCACATGACCGGGAATACAGATATACATCTGTTGGTCACAGACACCTTGGAAAAAAGGTAGGGGCATGGATCAGAAAACCAGTCAGTATCTGGTGTGACCATTTGCCTCATGCAGCACGACATCTCCTTTGCATAGAGTAGATCAGACTGTTGATTGTGGCCTGTGGAATGTTGTCCCACTCCTCTTCAATGGCTGTGCGAAGTTGCTGGATATTAGCAGTAACTGGAACACACCGTCGTACACATCAATCCAGAGCATCCCAAACAGGCTCAATGGGTGACATGTCTGGTGAGTATGCAGGCCATGGAAGAACTGGGACATTTTCTACTTCCCAGAATTGTGTACAGATCCTTGCGACATGGGGCTGTGCATTATGATGAAACGTGATGGCAGCAGGCTGAATGGCAAGGCAATGGGCCTTAGGAGCTCATCACAGTATCTGTGCATTCAAATTGCTATCGATAAAATGCAATTAATGTTTGTTGTCAAGGGTGTTATGCCTGCCCATACCTTAACCACACCACCACGGGCACTCTGTTCACAACGTTAACGTGGGCAAACCACGAAACCATACACGATGTCTGCCATCTGCCCGGTACAGTTGAAACCGGGATTCATCCATGAAGAGCACACTTCTCCAGTGTGCCAGTGGCCATCGAAGATGAGCATTTGCCCACTGAAGTCAGTTACGACACCAAAACTGCAGTCAGGTCAAGACCCTGGTGAGGATGACAAGCACGCAGACGAGCTTCTGAGATGATTTCTGACAGTTTGTGCAGAAGTTCTTTGGTTGTGCAAACCCACAGTGTCATCAGCTGTCCAGGTGTCTGTCTCAGATGATCCCGCAGGTAAAAGAAGTCGGATGTGGAGGTCCTGGCATTTACACGTGGTCTGTGGTTTTGAGGCCGGTTGGACGTACTGCCAAATTCTCTAAAATGACATTGGAGGCGGCTTATGGTATTGAAATGAACATTAAATTCTCTGGTAACAGTTCTGGTGGACATTCCTGCAGTCAGCATGCCAATTGGACACTCCCTCAAAACTTGAGACTTCTGTGGCATTGTGTTGTGAAAAACTGAACATTTTAGAATGGCCTTTAATTGTCCCGAGCACAAGGTGCATCTGTGTAATAATCATGCTGTTTAATCAGCTGCATGATAAGCCACACCTGTCAGGTGGCTGGATTATATTGGCAAAGGAGAAATGCTCACTAACAGGGATGTAAACAAATTTGTGCACAGCATTTGAGGGGAAAGCTTAATGTGCATATAGAACATTTCTGCGATCTTTTCTTTCAGCTCATGAAACACAGGACCAACATTTTACATGTTGCATATATATTTTTGTTCAGTATAATAAGGTGACGGGGCATCGCATTGTGTTAGCTTTCTGCCATGTTTGAGAAGTCAAAGCTCTTTGGAGGAATTCTTTGGATAATTTCCCAGAGTTTTTTTTCACTTCGTTGTCAGATCGTCTGCTCCTCCCCCATCTCCTTCCAGGCAGGCAGGCCCGTTTCCCTAGCAACTCCAGACTCCACACAGACACAGTGTGTACACATACTGCTCCAGAGCCTGTACTGTTCTTCCTTCAGACAAGCATGGGTCAAAACTTTCACTTGCACAATGGTATGTATATGTAAACCCTTATGAGCTGATTGCCTGTCTTTGCAATTTGTTTATTTTCCTTTGAGCTCGTTAGCATATTTAGCTAGCAACCTCCATAGAAATTCTCTACAAAGTGCTAATTTTGTTAGCATTCTGGTAGACGTCCAATGGGCATTTTTACATGTTTTGGCGACCCCTTGTGTACTAAGCTGGTAATACTGTAAATCCCAGGATGAGAGGACTGTAGGATTTTGTAGTAATGAAACATTGAAATGCCATCTTGTAGATTTTTTTGTACATTCTAAGATTTGAAGTTGGCAGTAGTAAGCATGGTCAGACAAGCTCATACAGTGCCTTCGGAAACTATTCAGACCCCTTGAATTTTTCCACATTTTGTTACGTTACAGCCTTACTCTAAAATATATTAAATACAAATAAAATCCTCAGCAATTTGCACACAATACCCCATAATGACAAAGCCAAAATAGGTTTAGACATTTTTGCAAATGTATTACAAATTTTTAAAAATGAAATACCACATTTACATATGTATTAAGACCCTTTGCTATGAGACTCTAAAAATTGAGCTCAGGTGCATCTTGTTTCCATTGATCATCCTTGAGATGTTTCTACAACTTGGAGTCCACCTGTGGTAGATTCAATTGATTGGATATGATTTGGAAAGGCACACACCTGTCTATAAGGTCCCGCCTGTCTTTATAAGATCTATATAAGCAAAACCCATGAGGTCAAAGGAATTGTCCATAGAGCGCCGAGACAGGATTGTGTCGAGGCACAGATCTGGGGAAGGGTAACAAAAAATGACTGCAGCATTGAAAGTCCAAGAACAGTGGCCTCCCTCATTCTTAAATGGAAGAAGTTTGGAACCAGCAAGAATCTGGCCACCCGGCCAAACAGGGCAATCGGGGGAGAAGGGCCTTGGTCAGGGAGGGTACCAAGAACCCGACGGTCACTCTGACAACGGTCTAGAGTTCCTCTGTGGAGATGGGAGAACCATCCAGAAGGACAACCATCTCCGCAGCACTCCATCAATCTGGCCTTTATGGTAGAGTGGCCAGACGGAAGCCACTCTTCATTAAAAAAAGGTCTCGACAGCCCGCATGGAGTTTGCTAAAAGAAACCTACAAACTCAGGTCTGATGAAATCAAGATTCAACTATTTGGCCTGAATGCTAAGCGTAATATCTAGAGGAAACCTGGCACCATCCCTATGGTGAAGCATGGTGGTGGCAGCATCATGCTGTTGGGATGTTCTTCAGCAGCAGGCACTGGGAGACTAGCCAGGATTGAGGCAAAAATGAACGGAGTAAGGTACAGAGAGATCTCTGATGAAAACCTACTCCAGAGAGCACAGGACCTTAGACTTGGGCAAAGGGTCACCTTCCAACAGTGGCTTCGGGACAAGTCTCTGAATGTCCTTGAGTGGCCCCACCAGAGCCCAGGCTTAAAACTGATCAAACATCTCTGGAGAGACCTGAAAATAGCTGTGGAGCAACGCTCCCCATCCAACCTGACAGAGCTTGAGAGGATCTGTAGAGAAGAATGTGAGAAACTCCCCAAATACAGGTGTGCCAAGCTTGTAGCGTCATACCCAAGAAGGCCGGAGGCTGTAATTGCTGCCAAAAGTGCTTCAACAAAGTACTGAGTAAAGGGTCTGAATAATTACATACATTTATTTCAGTGCTTTTGTTTTATAAAATTAGCAACATTTTGGGGGATATTTTGTGTAGATTTTAGAATAAGGCTGTAACCTAACAAAATATGGAAAAAGTCAAGGGGTCTAAATACTTCCAGAAGGTACTTATTAATGAAAATAAAATAGCTTGTGTAGATAGTTTGAATTGAATTTGTGAGAATGACTTATGCCTGTTTGAGTAGAAAGTGTACACCTCTGCTTTAGGATGATGTGCTCAATGGGCAGTATACGCTGGAGTCTTGGTTGTGTGTGGATTGATCTCGCATGTCCAAAATGACATTCATGTCGGTAACAATAACCAAATGGAATTAAGTTCATGCTAATGATATGCTGTTCAGAGAAAAACAAATAGGATAATATGAATTTGGAGCACACACACACACACATGAATAAAAAGGTCATTTTCTTTCCATTTTGGATACATTATTAAGGGAAGTGATTCTCCCTTCTTGGTCTTTGCTTTTACCCAAGATGGCGATTGAGTTTCTTATGTATCATTATGAATACACTTAGTTTTGTTTGGGGCTGATGAAAAAGCAGCCAGTTTGTACAAATGGTTCTTTATGCAATGTGTGTCCTTTTGGAACAGGTGTGTTTCTTGGAACATGGCTATATAAACATGGTTTCTTGCTAGGATATCAAGACAGCTGGAAGGTTTAATAGGATTATTAAGGCCTTTCAAATTCCAAGAGAGAATAGCTAGCGTTGCCATTGTTAAAAAATATATATGTTATTAATAATATATAATTAATAATATTCTCAAAGACGTCTTGAGCTGCTTTGGCAGAAGAGAACGTGTGTGTTGTATTCTGGAAGGTGAAGAAGAGTTTTGCCAGGTGGATGAAGCCATATCTCAGATTTAGCCTACATAGATAGCTTGGATCTCACTTCATAGTAGGTTTCCCTCTGTTTTAGCAGTCAGCACTCAGGTCTGGGTAGGTGCTGATGCTCTTCTCCACATTAGGTCAGAGCCCTCCCCGATTCCGCTGCAAGGCAAACAGTTTGTCCTTTGACTTCTGTGGATTCGTACCATCATACAGCAAGACCCATTCCGGAGAGGACCCGTGTTAATTAACATCATGGGACCCAGCTTCTCCTGCCTAACCAGTTCATAGAAAAGATTGCTCATAACAGATTGCCCATTTCCACGGCAGCTTCAAGTCCTATTATTCGCACATTGAATTGAAGTGAATAACTTAAGGTGATTCTATTTTCTCTATTAAGAGATTGGCAGGGTAGCCTAGTGGTTAGAGCGTTGGACTAGTAACTGGAAGGTTGCAAGTTCAAACCCCCGAGCTGACAAGGTACAAATCTGTCATTCATTCAGTTAACCTGCTGTTCCTAGGCTGTCATTGAAAATAAGAATTTGTTCTTAACTGACTTGCCTAGTTAAATAAAGGTTAAAAAAAATAAAAATTGATTTCCCCCCCTCTAACTTAGCTCATGCTGTTTCCAGGTCATGGAGTTGTACCTCTGTCTCATTCGCTGCCTTCTACAGACTTTCCACTTTAATTGAATAGGCATATACTTTCAAAAGGGAGCATTGGGAGTGATTCATTTACCAGTTTTAATTGCAAGTTAAGGCCAGAGGTAATCTCCTCACAAACAATCTCTCGGATACTTGTTATACAATGAATTCGCCACACCTTAATATGGTGTTTACAATCGACAATTTTAGAAAACAAGTCTGTTTATTCGTCGTCATTTTGCAAAAGAAAACCACGATAAGGCCACACGTTTCAACGCATGCCACCGGAACCAGAACCCTGCGAGTTGTTTGACATGTTCGAACGGTTTGTGCTTACTGGCTAGTGGCTACTGGGATATGTATGGTCAATTTGAGCTGCAGATAAAGAATTTCACATTTCAATTCACATGACATCCTTGCCTTTTTGTTGTGACTTGCAAAGTCAAATTCTCTTTCACCACCCCGCTCCTCAGACTCCCCTTCATATCTCCTAGTGGGAATAGGGCCTTAGGTGAGTTGGAAAACAAGCTCTGAAGAAAGTCCTTGCTGTTGAATGTGTGACAGCATAGAAGCTATGGCCTTCAGCTATGTTCAAACAGAGAGGAAGAGAGGACAACTCAGATTTATTTACAGTCTGGTGGCTCCAAGGAGGAAGCAGAAGAGCCTCCCTCCCACTAGAACATATGCTAACTGGATAATGATAGCTTACTAGGAGAAGAGCCTCCCTCCCACTAGACCATTGGCTAACTGGATAATGATATCTTACTAGGAGAAGAACCTCCCTCTCACTAGTCACTTTAATAATGCTACTTTAATAATGTACATATCTTACATTACTCAGATATGTATATACTGTATTTTATACCATCAATTGCACCTTGCCTATGCACACTCGGCCATCGCTCATCCATATATTTATATGTACATATTCTCGTTCACCCCTTTTAGATGTGTGTGTATTAGATAGTTGTTGGGGAACTGTTCGATAATACTGCATTGTCGGAACAAGAAGCACAAGCATTTCTCTACACTCGCATTAACATCTGCTAACCATGTGTGTGACAAAACAAATTTGATTTCAACATATGCTAACTGGATAATGATAGCTTACTAGGAGAAGAGCCTCCCTCTCACTAGAACAGATGCTAACTGGATAATGCTAGCTTACTAGGAGAAGAGCCTCCCTCTCACTAGAACAGATGCTAACTGGATAATGATAGCTTACTAGGAGAAGAGCCTCCCTCTCACTAGAACAGATGCTAACTGGATAATGATAGCTTACTAGGAGAAGAGCCTCCCTCTCACTAGAACAGATGCTAACTGGATAATGATAGCTTACTAGGAGAAGAGCCTCCCTCTCACTAGAACAGATGCTAACTGGATAATGCTAGCTTACTAGGAGAAGAGCCTCCCTCTCACTAGAACAGATGCTAACTGGATAATGATAGCTTACTAGGAGAAGAGCCTCCCTCTCACTAGAACAGATGCTAACTGGATAATGATAGCTTACTAGGAGAAGAGCCTCCCTCTCACTAGAACAGATGCTAACTGGATAATGATAGCTTACTAGGAGAAGAGCCTCCCTCTCACTAGAACAGATGCTAACTGGATAATGCTAGCTTACTAGAACTCAGAATTTCCGGTAACTGCCGTTTTTTTTTTTTACGGTGCAAAACATGATACAAAGAAAGAAACGTTTTTGGTGTGATAGAAGCGTTCATTTTCCAGAATTGTCTTTTTTCAGGGGGTTTTACCCCTTACCAAAATTAAATAAATTGTCTCAGCAAAGCAAAGCAATCCTCAGCAGCTGCTGTTTGCCCCAGTTTCTTCTCCTGAACCCAGGTATCTCTGACACAGATTTGAGCCTATGGATCTGATCACATTAGAGGACCATGTCATCTAGGTCTGTGAATCAAACACATGCTCGGTCACACTGCAAGGCGAGTAAGTGACAAAACAAGAGGACTTTGGGTAAACCATTAGAATTCAATCACTTTGACAAGCACCCCTTTTTGATTTGAATGAAACCTTTTATATTTGCCCATTGTAGAAGTGGTCAGAAAATGATTTTTTTTTTTAGACATGAATGTGCTCAAAGTAGTTTCCATAATGTTATTTATGTCTATTTTTATGTATAGATTTGTTTCATATTCACATATACTGTAGCAGACCCTATTTCACGTCATCTAAAGTTGTGTTGCACCACCATAGGTTGAGACATGTTCTTGAATACATGGCTTGATCACCGTTTCATAGTTTCTCACATTTACTGCATGGTTGGTTAGTTATATCCAGAGAAAAATATTTGATGGACTTGTACATACAAGAGCTACTAGATTCAACAGCTACTGCTTCTGCATTCCCAACAATTATTCTGAGCCAAAGTATTGCCTAGCAACCGTCACCTTCTTGTTAAAAGCCCTCCCCTTCTGACAACCTAAGTCTTGCGACAGCCGACAACTTTTGAAGTCAACGAGCAGAAAAACCCTATTTAGAAAAACTGTGGTAATTCGTTTAGTTAGGGCCCTCCACCTCGTTCTCCAACCCATTTGGGAGCTCAGCCCATCCTATCCTAGCCCAGTCCAGCCAATCACATCCTGGAGCCCTGCCCATCCTATCATATCTTAAGCCCAGCCAATCCTATCCCAGCTCATTCCGGAGCCCGATCCAGCCAATCACGGCTCAGCTCCTCCCATTACAGAACCCAGCCCAGCCTATTCGAGAGCCACATGACCCGCTGCCAAGCACCGGAAAGTCCAATAACATTTGTATTTCCCCTCATCCGCTACACATGACTCCAATTACTAACCTCATGGAAGCTAGGAAACTATAGTCCTGATTGAAGCACCTTGGCCCTGAAGTGGAGAGGAGGGGGGGTAGAGGAAAGAGAAGGGCGGTGGAGGAGGAAAGAGAAGGGCGGTGGAGGGGAGAGGGAGGAGGAGGAAAGAGAAGGGTGGTGGAGGAGGAAAGAGAAGGGTGGTGGAGGGGAGAGGGAGGAGGAAAGAGAAGGGTAGTGGAGGGGAGAGGGAGGAGGAAAGAGAAGGGTAGTGGAGGGGAGAGGGAGGAGGAGGAAAGAGAAGGGTAGTGGAGGGGAGAGGGAGGAGGAAAGAGAAGGGTAGTGGAGGGGAGAGGGAGGAGGAGGAAAGAGAAGGGTAGTGGAGGAAGAAAGAAGGGTGGTGGAGGAAGAAAGAGAAGGGTGGTGTTGAACTGCAGCCGGAGGAACAAGCCACAGTTTAAGGCACCATATGTTGGTAAGGGGTGAGAAAGGTTAAAGAGGAGATGGGAGGATGGAAAGGAGGAGGCTGGTACACTGCAGCCAGAGGAGCAAGTCACAGATTAAGGCTCCATGTACATGGAGGTAACCAGAGAGCATTAACCGCTGCTGTGCCATCATTTAAACAACCACAGAGGAAGGAGAAAAGAAACAGAGCAAGCTGCCATCCCAATTGGGACCCTATTGCATACAAAATGCGCTACTTTGACCAGAGTAGTATGGGGCCTGGTCAAAAGTAGTGCACTTAAAAGGGAATATGATGCCAATTGGGATGCAACCGAGGAGGGGCAGGCAGGCCGGATAGGAAGGCCTGAGGTTTATTATAGGAGCTCGTTCATCCGTCCCTCCCTCCATCCAGCCCTAAAGCCTCCATATGGCCACCAGACACTGCTGCATTAGAGAAGGACATAAACATTAATGTCCCATGTGACTTCATATCAGTAACACTTCTCAGAAATTAAATAAGAGCCATGGCAAGTAGAATACGGCTGTCATGGCTGGTTGCAGCACGCAGGCAGTGTCAAACATGCACCAGTGTGTCACACACAGACAGACAGAGAAGAGCTGGAGAGAGGCATACTTGGCTATAAGTGAGAGAGGGTTAAAGGGCTAGAATTATCCTGTCTCTTATTAAAAAGCAGGCATTTGTAAACCACAGCCACTCTGTCTCATGCACTCTGGGTGTTAATCCCAAACAGTACCCTATTCCCTTTATAGTGTACCACATTGACCAGGGTCCATAGAGCTGGGGTAAAAATGAGTTCACTACAGCGAATAGGATGCCATTTGGAATGCACCTGGACCAACACAGCTTCCCACATCCCGGCTATCTAGAACATCTCACTAACCAGTCAGCCTCTCTGCTCTGGTAACGTCATCTCTCACACATTTTTCACCTTTCTAAACGTCTCAACAGCTGATAGACGACTAGTTATCAATTTCATAGCAGCTGGTCCACGGAGGAGTCTGGTCTACATGGTAGTGCTGCGGACTCTAGACCACACATACACCCTGAGATAGTGGTCCAAGCACCGTCTCAGTCATTCTCCTGTCTGTGCCCCTGACATTTGAATCTCTTCATCTACTTCCTTATCCTACCATTAAAACCAGGGAAAAAAAGGTCTCACCATCCATGGCCTGGCGGAGCACCTGCAGCTTCCTCTGCTTCTCCTTGATCCGGTCATAGGCTGAGGTCAGAGCTGAGCTGACCGACAGGGGTGAGTGGGGGTGGGCCTTCGTCCTGGGCGTCTCCAACCCACCAAAGTCTGAGTAGCGGTTCTCCCCGTCTCGATCCCGGTACACCCGGGAGGCTGACTTGTGCCTTCCCCCTGAGCGGGTACTGAGGGCACTGCTACCCCGCCTGGCATCCTCAAGGGCTCCAAAGCGGAGCATATCTGGGTCTATGTGGGCCAGGTCTACAGAAGACGCCCAGTTCTTCTTGCGTTGGGCTGTCGAGTCTCCTCTATAGGGCAGGGACCTCCTGTCCAGCTCTACTGGCCTGCCTCTCTGCTGGGGCTCAAGGTAGAGGGCCAGGTCTGCGGAGGACTCTGACCCAGGATGGTAGTCCGATGGCGGGTAGGGACCAGGCAGGGCCCCCTCACCTCTCAGGAGGTCCTGGATGGGGAGGGAACCCATGGAGCGACTCAGGCCACGGTTCAAAGATGCCTGCTCCTGACTACGAGCCTTGTAACGCTCCAGTACCCTCGGGGCTGCACTCCTCCCTGAGGGGAAAGACAGAAGGTAGATCAGACAACAGGGAAATAACATACCGTACCACAGGTTTTTGTGTTACACTACATGACCAAAAGCTTTGTCAAAAATCTCATTCCAAATGATTGGTATTAATATGGAGTTGGTCCCCCTTTTGCTGCTATAACAACCTCCACTCTTCTGGGAAGCCTGTCCACTAGATGTTGGAACATTGCTGCTATAACAGCCTCCACTCTTCTGGGAAGGCTTTCCAATAGATGTAGGAACATTGCTGCTATAACAACCTCCACTCATCTGGGAAGCCTGTCCACAGGCTTTACTGAGGTCGGGGGGGGGTATTAGGATCCCCATTAGCTGTTGCAAAAGCGGCAGCTACTCTTCCTGGGGTCCACATAAAACATGAAATAATACAGAACGTCAACAGACAAGAACAGCTCAAGGACAGAACTACATACAAATCAGATTCAAATCAGCTTCTTCGGATATCCAAGATGGCGTAGCAGTCAGACGTCTTTGTCTTGTCCTGTCCTATGTATATCTTTTTCTTCACATTCTTTTTAATATTTTTCCTAAACCTCAACTTCAAAATACTTTCCTGCAATCCGCCTCACCAAACGTGGAGTGGATCTGTTTTTTTCCTAAAGTATTTCTATTCACCGTCGAACTGGAATACCTCAACTGAAGCTATTTAGCTATCAGCTGTCAGTCAGCTAACCACTGCTAGCGGTCATCAGCTAACCTTTAGCTCGGAAAGCTCTCGCCAGTTCGTACAACGAGTTTCAAACCAGAACATACCGGACCTATTTTTTTCTCCATATCCCCAGATTCCTACCGCAAACTCTGAACCTTTTCATCTGGACCATCACAGTTAGCTAACCGCAACCCGGGTTGACTACTCCTGGCTAACGTTTCCGTCCCGGCGCTAACCCCAACTAGCCTGGAGCTAGCCCATGCTAGACCCATCTCCCGGCTAGGGCTCCTGGGCTACTCCTGAAGCCCACTCCTCGGCTACAATATCCGGACCCCTTCTACTGCCGGTACGGGGCACGGAACCCCGCCGATCCTTCACGACTGGAATACCGACAGGCCCCTCAGGCGCGACGTCCCTTGAAGGCCCATTCTGCTAACCGTGGCCTGCTGTCTAGAGCATATTGGACTGTTCGCTGATCCTTCAGCCAGTTTCTTGAACCACTATACCCATTTTGCCAATTGGACTTGGACCCCTCTGCTACTTGGAACCCTATTAATTCCACGACTGGTCTATCGACGTCACTGCACGAGGAGGCAAAAACAGACTTTCTTCCATAGCGATGTCCATCTAAGGCCCTTATGCTAGCTTGCTAGCCCAGGTCTGCTAACTGCTAGCCCAGGTCTGCTAACTGCTAGCCCAGGTCTGCTAACTGCTAGCCCAGGTCTGCTAACTGCTAGCCCAGGTCTGCTAACTGCTAGCCCAGGTCTGCTAACTGCTAGCCCAGGTCTGCTAACTGCTAGCCCAGGTCTGCTAACTGCTAGCCCCGGCCTGCTAACTGCTAGCCCCGGCCTGCTAACTGCTAGCCCCGGCCTGCTAACTGCTAGCCCCGGCCTGCTAACTGCTAGCCCCGGCCTGCTAACTGTCTGAATCGCCGTGTCCCCAGCCAGCCCAACCACCCACTGGACCCATACGATCACTTGGCTACGCATGCCTCTCTCTAATATCAATATGCCCTGTCCATTACTGTCCTGGTTAGTGATTAAGGTCTTATTTCACTGTAGAGCCTCTAGCCCTGCTCAATATGCCTTAACCAACCATGTTGTTCCACCTCCCACATATGCGATGACATCACCTGGTTTAAATGTCTCTCGAGACTAGATCTCTCTCATCATTACTCAATGCCTAGGTTTACCTCCAATGTACTCTCTTCCTACCATACCTTTGTCTGTACATTATGCCTTGAATCTATGCTATCGTGCCCAGAAAACTGCTCCCTGTTCCAAATGTGCTAGACGGCCAGATCTTATAGCCATTAGCCGTACCCTAATCCTACTTCTCTGTTCCTCTGGTGATGTAGAGGTTAATCCAGGTCCTGCAGTGCCTAGCTCCACTCCTACTCCCCAGGTGCTATCATTTGTTGACTTCTGTAACCGTAAAAGCCTTGGTTTCATGCATGTTAACATTAGAAGACTACTCCCTAAGTTTGCTTCATTCACTGCTTTAGCACATTCTGCCAACCCGGATGTCTTAGCCGTGTTTGAAACCCGGCTTAGGAAAACCACCAAAAACCCTGAAATTTCCATCTCAAACTATACAATTTCCCGCCAAGATAGAACTGCCAAAGGGGGCGGTGTTGCAATCTACTAGATCGCCTGCAGAGTTCCATCTTACTATCCAAGTCTGTACCAAAACAATTGGAGCTTCTATTTCTAAAAATTCACCTTTCCAGAAACAAAGTCTCTCACCATTGCCGCTTGCTATAGACCACCCTCTGCCCCCAGTTGTGCCCTGGACACCATATGTGAACTGATTGCCCCCCATCTATCTTCTGAGCTTGTGCTGCTAGGTGACCTAAACTGGGACATGCTTAACACCCCGGCCATCCTACAATCTAAGCTTGATGCCCTCAATCTCACACAATTTATCTATGAACCTACCAGGTACAACCCCAAATCCGTGAATACGTGCACCCTCATAGATATCATCCCAACTAACTCACCCTCCAAATACACCTCTGCTGTTTTCAACCAAGATCTCAGCGATCACTGCCTCATTGCCTACATCCGTAATGGGTCTGCAGTCAAATGACCACCCCTCATCACTGTCAAACGATCCCTAAAACACTTCAGCGAACATGCCTTTCTAATCGACCTGGCCGGGGTATCCTGGAATGACCTTGACCTAAACCTGTCAGTAGAGGATGACTGGTTATTCTTTAAAAGTGCATTCCTCACCATCTTAAATAAGCATGCTCCATTCAAAAAAGTAGAATCAGGAATATATATAGCCCTTGGTTCACTCCAGACCTGTCTGCCCTTGACCAGCACAAAAACATCCTGTGGCATTCTGCATTAGCATCGAATAGCCCCTGTGATATGCAACTTTTCAGGGAAGTTAGGAACCAATATACACAGGCAGTTTGAAAAAGCTAGCCTTAGCTTTCCTAACAGAAATTTGCATCCTGTACTCAAAAAAGTTCTGGGACACTAAAGTCCATGGAGAATAAGAGCACCTCCTCCCAGCTGCCCACTGCACTGAGGCTAGGAAACACTGTCACTACCGATAAATCCACAATAATTGGGAATTTCAATAAGCATTTTTCTACGGCTGGCCATGCTTTCCACCTGGCTACCTGTTTCAACCTGTTTTGTATTGTCTAAGATTCCCATAGATTGGAAAGCTGCCGCGGTCATCCCCCTTTTCAAAGAGGGAGAAACTAGACCCAAACTGCTACAGACCTATATCTATTCTACCCTGCTTTCTAAAGTCTTTAAAAGCCAAGTTATCAAACAGATTACCGACCATTTCGAATCTCACCGTACCTTCGCCGCTATGCAATCTGGTCTCAGAGCTGGTCATGGGTGCACCTCAGCCACGCTCAAGGTCCTAAACGACATCATAACCGCCACCGATAAGAGACATTACTGTGCAGCCGTATCCATCGACCTGGCTAAGGCTTTCGACTCTGCCAATCACAACATTCTTATTGGCAGACTGAACAGCCTTGGTTTCTCAAATGATTGCCTCGCTTGGTTCACCAACTACGTCTCCGATAGAGTTCAGTATGTCAAATCGTAAGGCCTGTTGTCCGGACCTCTGGCAGTCTCTATGGGGGTGCCACAGGGTTAAATTCTCGGGGCGACTCTCTTCTCTGTGGTTGAACTCTTTGGCCTGAATGCAAAGGATTACGTACGGAGGAAATCAGGCACCATCCCTACAGTGAAGCATGGTGGTGGCAGCATCATGCAGTGGGGATGTTTTTCAGCGGCAGGGACTGGGAGACTAGTCAGGATCGAGGGAAAGATGAACAGAACAAAGTATAGAGAGATGCTTGATGAAAACCTGCTCCAGAATGCTCAGGACCTCAGATGGGGGTGAAGGTTCACCTTCCAACAGGACAATAACCCTAAGCACACAGCCAAGACAACACAGGAGTGCCTTCGGGACAAGTCTCTGAATTTCCTTGAGTGGCCCTGCCAGAGCCCGGACTTAAACCCGATCGAACATCTCTGGAGAGACCTGAAAATAGCTGTGCAGCGACACTCCTCATCCAACCTGACAGAGCTTGAGAGGATCTGCAGAGAATAATGTGAGAAACTCCCCAAATACAGGTGTGCCAAGCTTGTAGGGTCATACCCAAAAAGACTCAACTGTAATTGCTGCCAAAGGTCCTTCAACAAAGTACTGAGTAGTAAAGGGTCTGAATACTTATAAAATTATAGTACAAAAAAAAATTGTAATACATTTGCAAAAACTTCTAAGAACATGTTTTTGCTTTGTCATTATGGGGTATTTAATCAATTTTAGAATAAGGCTGCAACATAAAATGTGGAAAATGTGGACAAAGTAAATGGGTCTGAATACTTTCTGAAGGCACTGTATATAGTGTATAACTAGCTTGGTGTCAGATCTGTGTTGTCTTGCCAATGCTGTGACAACCATAAGGAGTTGAGAAACTGGGACCTCTTCCGACTGAAGAACGAGAGAGACGGAGTAGCTAATGTTGGAGAGAGGGGGAGGGGACTCAGGCCTATAAAACATGTAGTGCCTTGCTTTAATCTACAAAGCATATGGCTCCATCTCTACAGTAAAACAGAACATCAAAAGACAGAATTAATTTTTTCCAGGAACACTCGCTATGGGGCAGACAGAAACTTTTCCAGGAACACTGTTGCTATGGAGACAGACAGACCAGGACAAGATTGATTGAACTTTTTTTTTTTTTTTTTTTTTTAAATAACAGGAAATAGAACATTTGTTTTGAGGGTTCATTGGCCTTTCATTCTTAGTTGCAACATTCAGAGAATTGTTTCCAGGAGGTTTATCTAGAACTATTAGTGGTGGTGGGCATGGGTAAGCTGCACTGCACAGTCAGCGCTGTGGTACTAAAGCAGAATGAAAACAATCACGTCGCCCAGCATGAAAAACAAAGCAATGACAGCATTTTCTCCAGTCACTTCAACGCTAACCACCGACATGTCACATCTGCAGAAAGAAAGACAAGTGATGTTCGCCCATGACTGCGTGGCCACACATGCCTCCAACTCAATCAAGTTTGCAGACGACACTACAGTAGTAGGCCAGATTACCAACAATAATGAGACAGCCTACAGGGAGGTGGTGAGGGCCCTGGGAGTGTGGTGCCAGGAAAATACCTCACACTCAATGTCAACAAAAACAACTGATCGTAGACTTCAGGAAACAGCAGAGGGAGCAACACCCACCCCCACCCCCATCAACGGGACCGCAGTGGAGAAGGTGGAAAGTTAAGTTCCTTGGCGTACACGTCAATGACACTGAAAAATGGTACACCAACGCAGTGTGGTGAAGAAATTTGGCTTGGCACCTAAAACTTTTACACATGCACAATTGAGAGCGTCCTGTCGGGCTGTATCTCTGCCTGGTACGGTAACTGCACCGCCCGCAACCGCAGGGCTCTCCAGAGGTTGTTGCGGTCTGCCAAATGAATCACCGGGGACAAACTACCTGCACTCCAGGACACCTACAGCACCCAATGTCACAGGAAGGCCAAAAAGATCATCAAGGACAACAACCACCCGAGCCACTGCCTGTTCACCCCGCTATCATCCAGAAGGCGAGGTCAGTACAGGTGCATCAAAGCTGGGACCGAGAGACTGAAAAACCAGCTCAAGGCCATCAGACTGTTAAATAGCCATCACTAGCAGAGGCTGGTGGAATATATATAGAATTTAAATCACTGGCCACTTAAACAACGGAACACTAGTCACTTTAATAATGTTTACATATTTTTGCATTACTCGTCGCACATGTATATACTGTATTCTATCCTATTCTACTGTATCTTCTTCTATACCGCTCAAATACTTCTAGGTTTTGCTTTAGCCTGCCTGTAATGCCAGGTGGGAGGAGGTTGGTCTTTTGAGACTTTTATATTGGTTCCATTGTGCCAGGCGTGCTCAATCAAGTCCAGCTAAAGTATTTTAAATTAGTATTGAACCCAGACCAGCTTAGGAACTATAACCAATACCATGCAATGGTTACATAAGCCTCCTCTCCCCTCCCATTTCTTTTTCATCGAAAGGAAGTAGGCATCTTTAAAGTATCAATAAAAAGTCTGATGACCTGAGGACTGAAGGAGTGGAATCTAAAAAAGGGGGTAACACAAAAAGCCCCTGGATCTTCATACCTTAATTAACACTTCAAACCCTTGGATTAGTCTTTAAAAAACACACATGTACACTTGATACTTTCTATTGTATACACACCAATTCG
Organism: Oncorhynchus tshawytscha; assembly: GCF_018296145.1. Classification (NCBI taxonomy): domain Eukaryota; kingdom Metazoa; phylum Chordata; class Actinopteri; order Salmoniformes; family Salmonidae; genus Oncorhynchus; species Oncorhynchus tshawytscha. The sequence continues at coordinate 8,414,812 of NC_056437.1, forward strand.
ATTAGCTAACTTCCAGCACATTTCAAGGCTGTTCATTTTCTCTCACCACTGACTTGTCTTCTGAGCACCTCCCTCTTGGCCATGGTTCAGGAAGCGTGGGAGTCAACATTAGGACACTGGTAATGCACCGCCACCCATTAAAAGAAGGATCCGTGAACTAAAACTAGTGTTCAGTTCACTGTCCCAACTTGTCTATGCCAGCCTACCAGGGTCTCTATTGTCAGTGTTATGTTCAGCCCGCCTACTGTAACACCCCCAGGGATTTTTTTCTCTTCCATCAGCTAGAGGAGACCAAGCCTGTTCGAACCGGACCAAGGTCTGTCTCTCTGTTGAAATTGTGAATCACTTCCTCCCAGTAACAGCAGCAACACTGACATGACTCAAAGTCATTAGATCAGATATTCATCAATCAGGTATATACTCAGTCTATATTCAGCCAGGTGAATCGACTGTAGGCCTACCCTAAGTATGTACGTACAGTGCCTTCAGAAAGCATTCATACCCCTCAACTTTTTCCCAAACTGTTGTGTTACACCCTGAATACAACATTAACATTTATTGATTTTCCTCACCCTTCTACTGCACACAAGACAATGGCAAAGTGAATACATGTTCCTCTAGCAATGATCAACAACAAACTGGACAGACATTTTCAAGACGAATTAAGTCAAAACTAACTATGCCACTCAGGGACATTCAACGTCATCTTGGTAAGCAACTCCAGTGTATTTTTGACCATGAATTTTAGGTTATTGTCCTGCTGAAAGGTGCACGTCTCCCAGTGTCTGTTGAATAGCAGACTGAAGCAGGTTTAACCTCTGATTCTGCCTGTGCTTAGCTCCATTCCGTTTCATCCTAAAAAAAATGTTTACTCCCTAGTCCTTGCCAATGACAAGCATACCCATAACATGATGCAGCCACCACCATGCTTGAAAATATGGGTGATGTGTTGTTGGATTTGCCCCAAACATAATGCTTTGGCTTACTGGTGCTCTTCCATGCCGTCCCTAGGAGGGGTGCGTCACTTGAGTGGGTTGAGTCACTGACGTGGCCCTCCTGTCTGGATTGGCACCCCCCTTGGGTTGTGCCATGGCGGAGATCTTTGTGGGCTATACTCGGCCTTGTTTCAGGATGGTAAGTTGGTGGTTGAAGATATCCCTCTACTGGTGTGGGGGCTGTGCTTTGGCAAAGTGGGTGGGGTTATATCCTGCCTGTTTGGCCCTGTCCAGGGGTACCTTCGGATGGGGCCACAGTGTCTGACACCTCCTGTGTCAGCCTCAAGTATTTATGATGCAGTAGTTTGTGTCAGGGGGCTAGGGTCAGTCTGTTATATCTGGAGTATTTCTCCTGTCTTATCCGGTGTCCTGTGTGAATTTAAGTATGCTCTCTAATTCTCTTTCTCTCTCCCGGAGGACCTGAGCCCTAGGACCATGCCTCAGGACTACCTGGCATGATGACTCCTTGTTGTCCCCAGTCCACCTGGCCGTGCTGCTGCTCCAGTTTCAACTGTTCTGCCTGCAGCTATGGAACCCTGACCTGTTCACTGTGATTACTATTATTTGACCATGCTGGTAATTTATGAACATTTGCTGGTCATTTATCAACATCTTGGCCATGTTCTGTTATAATCTCCACCCGGCACAGCCAGAAGAGGACTGGCCACCCCTCATAGCCTGGTTCCTCTCTAGGTTTCTTCCTAGGTTTTGGCCTTTAGGGAGTTTTTCCTAGCTACTGTGCTTCTACACCTGTATTGCTTGCTGTTTGGGGTTTAGGCTGTGTTTCTGTACAGGACTTTGAGATATCAGCTGATGTAAGAAGGGCTATATAAATAAATTTGTATTATGACAAAGTTAATTTCTTTGACACATTTTTTGCAGTTTTACTTTATTGCATTATTACCAACTGAATGCATGGTCTGGAATATTTTTATTCTGTACAGGCTTCCTTCTTTTCACTCAGTCATTTATGTTAGTATTGTGGAGGAACTACAATGCTAACCCATTCTCAGATTTCTATCACCGTCATTAAACTCTGGAACTGTTTTAAAGTCACCATTGGCCTCATGGTGAAAATCCCTGAGTGGTTTCCTTCCTTTCCGGCAACTGAGTTAGAAAGGATCCCTGTATCTTTGTAGTGACTGGGTGTATTGATTCACCATCCAAAGCCTAATCAATAACTTCATAATGCTCAAAGGCATATTCAATATTTGTTTTTTACCCATCTTACCAATAGGTGCCCTTCTTTGTGAAGCATTGGAAAAACCTCCCTGGTCTTTGTGGTTGAATCTGTGTTTGAAATTCACTGCTCGACGGATGGACATTACAGATAATTATATGTGTGGGGTACAGAGATGAGGTAGTCATTCAAAAATAAGGTTAAACACTATTATTGCACACAGAGTGAGTCCAATCAACTTGTTAAGCACATTTACTCCTGAACTTATTTAGGCTTACCAAAACAAAAAAAGGGGTTGAATAATTAGACTCAATACATTGCAGGTTTTTATTTTTAATTAAAATTTTAAACATTTCTAAAAACATAATTACTGACATTATGGGGTATTTGTGTGTAGGCCAGTGACACAAAATCTCAATTGAATCCATTTTAAATGCAGGATGTTACAACAAAATGGAAAGTGGAGAAAGTCAAGGAGAGTACATTCTGAAGGCACAGTGCCCGCCTTCCTGTAGTGGCGTCCTAAATGATTGACACCCTTGATGAAGATGAGAAATAATGGCAGCATAAAATAATTATAAATATTTTTTATAAATGAAGGAAATGATTTGTTCCTAGCACGCAATGATTATATCAAGCCTTGTGACTCAAATGTGTTAGATGTATTTGCGGTTTGTCTCTCAGAATTGTTTTTTTTGCCCAAAAGAAATTAATGGTAAATAACAGTGTCATTTTGGAGTAACTTTTATTGTAAATAACAATAGAATATGGTTCTAAACACTTCTACATTAAATGTGGATGCCTCCAAGACTACAGAGAATCCTGAAAGAACCGTGAATAATGATGAGTGAAAGTTACAGAGGGCCAAAGACGTGCAAACTCTCCCCATTACCAATAACAGGTGAGGTTAGCATGTTTTTTTTTTAAATCTTTGACCATCTGTAAGTTTCTCACTCATCATTATTCACAATTCAGTCAGGATTATCCGTAATAATGGTAGCAGCCACATTAATGTAGAAGTGTTTTAACATTCTATTCTTATTTACAATAAACGAGACTCCAAAGTGACAATACAATATTTAAATCATTGATGCCTACTGGGCACAACTGCAAATGATTCCAACAAGTTTGTAGAGCCCGAAGCTTGATTTAGGCATTGTGTGCTGGAAATATATGGACAAAATACTACACTTGGACTACTTTATTTAGAAAAATCTTTATCAATAATTTGCACCCCTACCTTGTTGAGAAAAAGTATTGAACAAAATCTGAGCAATTGTATTAGTATAAAATGCACCAAATAAATGTGGCCTACAATGTTGCTCAGTATTTGAAATCCTTTATTTTATACAGTCATTATTGCTTATATTTATCAAGGGTGTCAATCATTTCAGACCCCACAGTGTGTGTGTGTGTCTGTGTGTGTACACACAGGGGTAGAAGGTAAGGTTCTCTATTGTTACTAAAAGCCTCTATGCAGGAGGTTGGGAGGTTGAGATTGTGAAGATCATGTTACCTGAGGGAAGGCCTTTGCCCCGAAGCCTCTCCCGAATCTCCTTGCTCCTCTCCGGAATAGACTCCCTATCACTCTGGGACAGCAGGCCATCCAACTAATGGAGAAAGAGAAAGAGAGAAAGAGAGAAAGAGAGAGAAAGAGAAAGAGAGAAAGAGAACAAGGGCAAGAGAGCGCAAGAAAATGAGTGAGAAAAGGAAAGCAAGAAACACAAAAAGGACAATGATTGATGTTATCACAAGGAGCTGGAGGGGACATCTAATAGTATGTCTGAGGTGTCATAAAAAGCCAGTCACATGTTAGTTAGTAAACAGCAAGTAGAAAGAGGGAGCTGGTGAATCCATAGAGTTCTATATCTATCGGAGAGTCTCTGTGGTGCAGCACACGAGGTGATGAAGTTACACATATGCAATTCACTACTAAATGTTTGCCATCTTGTTCCTCCATTCTCCTCCGCTCCGCGTACACATGCTGCTCTTCCTTCAGAAAAGCATGTAGAAGAATTCTTTGAAGATGAATACACAACGCAGAGACCAAATCTGCCTGTCCTTGCAATTAGTTTATGTTCGTTAGCATTTAGCTAACGGCGTCCATCTGATTTCGCTATTACTTTTGCTAATTTTGTTAGCATTCTGGTAAGACTGCCAACAGGAAGGAATTTGTTTGTATTTTTTTGCGCCCCCTTGAGTGCAATCCAGGTAATACCGTAAGAATGGTATGAAAATCTGGATACCGCCCAAGCCTACTGTATTTTGTTAAGAATAAGGGGTATTAAACCCACAGGTCCATTATAAAATGTTCCAACACTAGCTAACAGTGATGTGTTGTAGTTGTCTACCTGGGAGAGGCTGCCCAACACCAGTCGGACCAGCTTTCTGATGTGTGTGAAGGAGGGTTCGCAGCTAGAATTTCTGATGTGTGTGCTGCAGGCGTCCATTACGGTGAGAACAGACATACGGCTCAGGGTGGTGTCGTCACACATGTTGAGGAGTATACTGTTCAGGTGCTCACCCAGCTTCATGGGCTGAGACAGACAGACGTCACAGAGGGGTTAATGGACACATAGACGGGAGGAGAAGTATACATAAAACATCATTTCTGCAAATAGAAAAACAGGATTGCTGATCCGTTTCCAACTTGTGACTATATCATCTATGGATCATGAATGTTGCAGCTGTACCTGACTCTGTGGAACCTCATAGTCAGCTCCCCAAAACAAGCTCATTCCAAGGGAGTACATGTGCATCTGTGGAAAATTATTATTTTTTTAAAAAACAGGATAAGTGGTTCCAATCATTTTAGACACAAAAAGGTAGCAGCTGTAGTTGAAAAAAACAAACAAGGGAGAGGACTAGCTCTCGTCTGACTAGTACAACAATATTCTGACCCTTTGTTCTGTTCTGAAACTAAGCGACGAGATCCAAACCTTTTCCATTCCATACAATTCTGCAGGAAAGCTCCCTCAGAGCAGAGGATTAGCTTCCCCTCAGAGTTAGGCTTGGTGAAGGAAAGAATAACTAGAGGATCGCCAAAGAACGCAACATCATAGCCTTGAACGTCTTAGGAACAGAGTTCACCACAAGCTTAAAGAGTAAAACTAGTTTCTTGAGTTATGAATGTGATTCACAAACCCCTCACAATTGCCATGTCCTCTCTGTAATTATACAGAGCATGGCATTTATAGTGTAATTAAAGAGAGAAGCATAGGAAGATGTAATATATATCATTCAAATGTATTTCTATTATAAATGAGAATCGAAACCTTATTGTAGCCTAACCTATACAGTTACAGTGGATAGTCCCTATTGACTGTGTATAGCCCTGTGTGTTGAGGTAAGTGATTCTTGGCCAGAGAGAGGAGGAGGTATGATGGGGTCAATTCAGGAAGTAAACTGAAATGGAATTGACCCCAACGCTCTTATGCTTTTGATTGACATTGTTTTTTTTACACACACACACAAAGCAACAACCCCACAAACAGATGTGTTGCTACTGCAACAATACAGTATCTTCTCTATGAGAACGAGAGAGAGAGAGAGAGAGCGAGAGAGCGAGAGAACGAAAGAGAACGAGAGAGAACGAGAGAGAGAGCGAAGAGAAACGACAGAGGCAGAGAGACAGGAAAGTTTTACATGTCTACTTTGATGCTCATTAGCATTTACAAATCTGAGAGTAAAATATAAACATCCATAAAAAGGTCACCTTTGTCAGAGAGAAGCACGGTTATCAAAAAGTCACACCAGGTAAAACCTACACAAAACAGTTCTTATTTTAAATGTTTCTGAAATACACTATGGGAAAAATCTAAAATGGTGGACCACTGCACCATCTAACATAAATAAATATACAGTATCATAAATACCTTCTCTATATCTGACAGAGAGGAGAGAGTGACTCCCTCCAGGACCTCTGGAGCTGTGAAGGCCCTCAGGTCCTGCTGCGTCACGTTCTCGTCTGTGAAGGAGATGCTGCCTGAGGGCATCAACAACAGGGACCAGGGAGAGATGATGAAGCCCAGGGCAGAGGGGTCTGGAGGGAGACATCATGGGATTAGAGGGGACCGGAGCGTCTTCATTCAATAAAAACAGTCACACAGCACATCATGAATCTCAATTGTTAGGACTTCGGTTGCTTTAGCTGAGACTTTTTCATACCAGCAGGTATGATGATTTAGTATGGTTATGGATGAAGAGTGACCCGTCAATAATAAATAGATTTAAAAACAGTCAGTGTTTCCACTGCACTCATTCAACTGTGGCACTGAGCCAAGGCAAAATCATTGCTGCCATGCCAAAAAAAATGTAAACATTTCTGTCAAGGCGCAGTTTGAAGACGCTAGAACAGCCCACATTTACATTTCCTCTGACAACAAAATGACTAAATGTATAGAGAAATGTCAGATAACCCCATGGTACAATACTTAAATCCATCTACCTAGTCCGCTCGTTGTGTCCTCAGAGAGAAACATTACTTATCTCATATGTATATACTGTACTCGATATCATCTACTGTATCTTGCCTATGCTGCTCTGTACCATCACTCATTCATATATCCTTATGTACATATTCTTTATCCCCTTACACTGTGTATAAGACAGTAGTTTTTTTTTGGAATTGTTAGTTAGATTACTTGCTCGTTATTACTGCATTGTCGGAACTAGAAGCACAAGCATTTCGCTACACTCGCATTAACATCTGCTAACCATGTGTATGTGACAAATAAAATTTGATTTGATTTGATTTTGATTTACTCTCGAGGAGAATTCAAGTAACGAGTGCCACAGGGAGGGAAACCTGCATTCTGACAAGCAGTTAATGAACAACAATTCTTGCGATCACAGGAAAACAGCCGTTTTAAAATGTTAATTCCCAGCATCCCATTCCTACTTTATTTATTTGTCAACTCCTAAATATGCACTAACTGCACTATTTTAAACTCCGTTTTTAGTAGCATCATGGTTAAATCACATTACAACTTAGCAAATCACCATGAGTGCATAGGGGAGAGAGGAGCTAAATGTGACACGGGTCCATTGTAGAGTAACACGCCACCAAAATGCAATTATTTTTGAGGGACTGACTTAAATTGCGATGAGACCGATGACATTTTTAGAGTAGTGGCAACCAGGGAAAGAGTTGGGAAGAAAAATCGTGACGAGAAGTGAGAAGTACAGGCAGGTGGCATGTTACCCCAAGTTACCCTAACAGGTAGGCCCACATTATTCTCACTGTTTATGCATTTTTTAGGGCATAAAATTAATCAATAGGATGCAAAGTAGTTAAAATGATCACATTTGGGATCTAACTAATAATTAGGCCAGTAGGGTAAATGCAGATCAGCAACCCCATGCCTCAGCCTATTTATTTATAGCCAATATGTTGAAGTGTATACATTGATAACATAATTTTACCAATATGTTATTAGGCTGATTTCTGGGAGGTGGATTTTTTTATAAAAAATAAAAAAAAGTAATTCATTGGAGTAGAAAGTCCTAAATTAAAAATATCTGGGGGAGGATCCAGGACCCCGAAAACAGGGGGGGGGGGTTTAAGGAGAAGTCCTTCCCCTCCTTGTTTTGGGGGTCCGGTGTCCTCCCCTGGATAATTTTTTTATATAGAAGGACTGAGAAGCTCAGGTCTAGTGACTTTTTAAAAGTCACATTCTACTCCAAAATGAACACACATTTTTTTCAGAGGAAACACCGCAAAAATGTATCAACAAGGAAGTTGCCTGTTTTACAGTAGGAAAGAATGTTTTGGGAAATTCATTATTATTATTATTATTATTAAGTCCCATTATTACTCCAACTTCGTGAAAGTAAATTTTTATTGACGAAAATTAAAACTAAAAAGGCGTGCCTTTAGTTTGCACATCCGCAGTTCGGCATGAGATGATCGTTACCCCCGATGACGTGTTTCTGCGCATGAGCTTAGCTAGCCAAAGTTTAGAAACGCTAGGAGGATGGTTAACTGCTGCCGCCTAGCAACCATCAAGAACCTAAGAGCCTCAGCATTACAGCTACATTTCATACTAAGCCATAGGCAGAACTTTACCGCAATCATGACTAGGTCGGTTGGCGGAAATATAAAGTAGAGGCTTGGTCGCCGCAAATACCTTTCAGATATAAAGAAATGGAGTTTAGGATGATCAAGTTAGCAAAAAATACATACATATTTTTTTGCTATCTTGGTTTGAAAGGTGTGACAGAGAGAAATGGGCCTTCACAGAAATGGAGTAATTCTCCTTTCCTACAAAGCAACACTCAGGAGGTTGAGTTACACTGAACTAACATCTTAAAAATATACAAAAGGAATGTTAGAGCTGCACTGCAAAATTCCTTTCTTTGAATGACTGATATTTTTCTCCTCCGAGAGGAAGAGAAGGGAAAATAAAAGAGAAAAAAGGTTATGAAGTACAACATTTTTTCAAAGACTGGAATTCACAAAGTAAATAAAATGTTTCCTGTTGAATTATTTTTGACCGTTTTGCCAAGACCTCACTGGAAAAGCTGGATGCCATTGTAAGATTTTCTTCTTGAGTAAAATGACTATGTACAACTCCAATCCCTATCCTTACCATCATAAACACTTGAGCGGCAAGGCAACACCCATACTTGATTAAAAAAATTCAACAAAGTGACAAAAAGGCAGTCCAACAACCCTAACACTCAACACACTTGAAGGAGATCCCATAGTAAGACTGCACCCTATTCCCTATATACTTGACATGATCATTTTAGTCATTTAGCAGACGTTCCTATCCAAAGTACAGTAGTGAGTGCAGACATTTTCATACTGGTCCCACATGGGAATCGAACCCACAACACAGACGTTGCAAGCCAACAGCCACAGGGGCCCTGGTTGAAAGAAGTGCACTATATATAGTCAGTGTACCATTTTGGATTCAGGCTTAAACTACTCCAGTCAGGCAGTACCATCAGATAAGCTTTGTTATCAGGTTTGGGACTCAGATCAATGATGAGGCAGAGGGCCAGGCCAGGGAGTAGCTAGCTTTCTAAAAATAGCAGCAGGCATGCAGCAAACTGTACAGTATCATGCTAGCCAGCTATCAGTTTTTAAAAATCGCACACAAACTAAACAAGCTTTGAGGGCACTGGGTATCATCACAAGACCTTTTTTCATGTTTAGATCATTCTGTTGAAGTGATAAGCAGAAAGAAAAGCCACATAAATCAAAAACCCAACACATTACTTAACCTAGTTAAACACCTCCATTCCCACTAACATGGTAGCTAACAAAATCTGTAGGTAACTAATAAACCTAACAAACAAACAACTATTTTACACAAAGTAGGCTATATATGGCATCACTGGAGGTGAAGGTTTAGTGTTTGGACAGACAGTGTTGCTCTGTCACAGCCATAACGTTGGAAACAGAATAGTACTGTGTTCCCTACGTAGTGCACTTCCTTGGGTAAAAAGGTAATTGTGACTTGTCAAAAGTAGAGCATGTCATAGGCAGCCATTTGGGATATAGACAGAGGGTATGGTTTCTTTAGTTCGTCTCATTGCAGGACACATTCCTGACTAGGAATAATATAGGGGGCTGGGTTGAACTAAGGTCTCTACTTGTACCCTCCAGTCCAGTGGTAGCAACACCTGCAATCAATTGGTTTATTTCCACAAAAACTAAACTTTATGAATCTGTTAGTAAAAGTAGGACACTGGTATATAAGAATATAGAGGACTACAAGTAAATAAAAATCAGTCACACAGCCTTCAAAAAGTATTCACACCCCATTCACTTTTCCACATTTTGTTGTTACACAGCCCGAATGTAAAATGTATTAAGATTGTCACAGATCGACACGCACAATACCCCATAATGTCAAAGTGAAATTTTGCTTAACTCATTATGTTCAATAGTGGTTAACATGATTTGTTCACTTAACTACCCAGTCTCTGTACCTCACACATACAGATAACTGAAGTCCCTAAGGAGAGCAGTGAATTTCAAGCAAAGATTTAACCACAAAGACCAGGGAGGTTTTTCAATGCCTTACAAAAGGGCACCGATTGGTAGCTGTGTAAAAATAACAAAAGAAACTAATAAAAGCAGATGCTGAATATCCCTTTGAGCATGATGAAGTTATTAATTAGGTTTTGGATGGTGTATCAATACACCCAGTCACTACAAAGATACAGGTGTCCTTCCGTTCTTCCTAACCCAGTTGCCGATGAGGAAGGAAACTGCTCAGGGATTTGACCATGAGGTGACATTAAAACAGTTAGAGTTTAATAGCTGTGATAGAAAACTGAGGATGGATCAACAACATTGTAGTTACGCCACAATAACTAACAAATGACAGAGGGAAAAAGGAAGTCTGTACAGAATAAAAATATATTCTAAAACATGCGTCATGTTTGGAACAAGGCACTTAAATAATACTGCAAAGAATATGGCAAGGAAATAAACTTATTGTCCTGATAAAGTGTTATGTTTGGGGCAAATCCAATACATCAATGAGTACCACTTCATATTTTCAAACATGGTGATGGCTGCATCATGTTATGGGTATGATCGTCAACGGCAAGGACTAGAGGTTTTTAGGCTTAAAAGAGACGGAATATGCACATAATCCTAGAGGATAACCTGGTTGTGTCTGCTTTCCAACAAGCACTGGGAGATGAATTCACCTTTCAGCAGGAAAATAACCTAAAACACAAGGCCAAATCTACACCGGAGTTGCTTACCAAGACTACATTGAATGTTCCTTAGTGGCTTAATTACAGTTGACTTAAAAATCATCTTGAAAATCGATGGCAAGACTTGAAAATGGCTGTCTAGCAATGATCAACAAACAACTTGACAGAGCTTGAATAATTTTTGAAATTATAAAAATGGGCAAATGTTGTACAATCCAGGTGTGCAGAGCTCTGAGAGACTTACAGGCTGACCACACCGCTCATGTTGTAGAATACATTTAGAAATCTGTTATTCAATTATTACACCCACACTGCTTGCAAGCGTCTGGGTAAAATAGAAAATCAGTCCTTTTTCTGACACAGATCACGCTGCAAGTCCTGCCTCTCCCATCTCATTGGTTTATAGAAGCAGGTGCCATCTCCTCATTGGTTATACCCACGTGGGTGACTGAAAGACGAATGAGAACTGTGGCGGTAATGCACCTAATTTATGAAATTTGCCAAATCGCAATATAAAGTCATGAGAAGGAAAAGCCTGGAAGGGAGATGACTAGAAACGATTCGGTTGACCGTTTTATGTGTGGATTAATTGGCGGAGTAGAGGACCTTGTGCATTTCAGGTAAAATAACAACTCAATGTTTATATCCCAGGACAAATTATCTAGCAACAGCAAGCTAGCTAAATAGGACAAATTAGCTAGCAAGTGGAAGCTAACTAGCCAAATTGCCATAAATGTTAAATGCTTTTCAACCTGTCCCCAAATTAATATAATTTGTTCAGAGTTTGTTTTGATATTTTAACCTGCGTGTCGTGATCGCGTTTGGTGTGGGGGGACAAAATAGATGTATGCACGATGGCGCACGTGCGCAGCCGGTTTGGGTTCCGTGTAACAGCTGCCAAAGGTGCTTCTATAAAAAGCATGGACTCAGGGGTGTTAATACTTATGTAAATCAGATATTTCTGTATTTCATTTAATACATTTGTCTAAAAAGATGTTTTCACTTTGTCATTATGTATATGGTAAATGTTTTATTTAATCCATTTTTAATTCAGGCTGTAACAAAATGTGGAGTAAGTCAAGGGGTATGAATACTTTCTGAAGGCACTGTACATTGTACAAAACATTAAAGGATACTCTTTCCATGACAGACTGACCAGGTGAATCCAGGTGAAAGCAATGATCCCTTATTGAGGTCCCTTAAATCCACTTCAAATGTAGATGAAGGGGAGGAGACAGGTTGAAGAAGGATCTTTAAGAGGATGAATGGGCAAGACAAAAGATTTATGTGCCTTTGAATGGGGTAATGGTAGTAGGTGCCTGGAGCAACGGTTTGTCTCAAGAACTGCAAAGCTGCTGAGTTTTTCCACACGCAACAGTTGTGTGTATCAATAATGGTCCACCACCCAAAGGACATCCAGTCAACTTGGCACAACTGTGGGAAGCATTAGTCAACATAGGCCAGAATCTGAGGGCAAAGGGGGGAGGTGCTACTCAATATTAGGAAGGTGTTGCTAATGTTTGGTATAGTCATGTATGATTACATGTATAAAATGAAGGCTTTTTGGACATGGTTGACATGCACAGGATTCCGATTGGCTAATAAACATTCCCATCAACTAACCAAGGACACAGTAGAGCATGCAATCTCAATGTGGATGGTTGTTTGTTTTGATGGTAGGGGAATGTTCTGGACCATTGTAGTAAGAAGTTACTTCAATTACATATGGTTCTCATTGCAAATCCTTCACTCAGCATTCCATAACCATGCACATGAGGTCACAATTTGGACGACATGGGTCCTGTTATGTCTGGCACAAACCAAACACTGCATTCCACAGTAAGAACCTCCTATCAACCGTCAAGCATGGTGGTGTTTGTATCATGGTGTGGGGATGCTTTGCTGCAATGGGGCCTGGACGACATGCCATCATTGAAAGAACCATAAATGAACCATAAATGAACCATGGATTCTGCGCTGAAAAATCTGAATTCTACAAGGAGAATGTCAGGCCATCCGTCCGTGAGCTAAAGCCCAGCTGGGTCATGCAACAAGACCATGATACAAAAAGACACAAGCAAGTCTACATCTGAAAAACAACATTTAAAAAAAGTTCTGTAATGGCCTAGTCAAAGTCTAGACCTAAACCCGAGTGAGGTGTGGCAGGACCTGAAACAAGCAGTTAATGCTGGAAAATCCATAAATGGTCACTGAGTTAAAGCAGATCTGCATGGAAGAGTAGGCCAAAATATATCCAGAGTAGAGATAGGTATAAGTAGTTGAACACTCAAACTGATGTCAAAACCCCATCTTCAACCAGAAATCATATTTCTTTTCAAATACTGTAAAAAAAAAAAACTATTTACATTTGCTGTGTCTTTTTTTGTGGTTACTACATGATTCCATATGTCACAGTTGTGATGTCATCAATATTATTCTACAATGTAGAAAATAGTAAAAATAAAATAAAAAACCTTGACTGAATAGGTGTCCAAACTTTTGACTGCTACTGTACACACACCTTCAAATGAGTGGAATAGGCTATTTCAGCCACACCCATAAAACAAGGTCCATACAGAAATGGTTTGTCAAGATCCGTGTGGAAGAACTTGACTAGCCTGCACAGAGCTCTGACCTCAACATCAGGCCCGACCTCACTAATGCTCGTGGCTGTATGTCCCTGCAGCAATGTCCCAACATCTAGTGGAAAGCCTTCCCAGAAGAGTGGAGGCTGTTATAGCAGCAAACGGGGGGACCAACGCCATGTCAATGCCCATGATTTTAGAATGAAATGTTCGACAGAAACACACACACACACACACACACCACTGTTAGTCTATAGATAAATGTGCAAATTTTTTCCCAGTACGGCCTTTGTTCTAAAAATAGCTTATTTTTTACTTGAGTACCAGAGGTAAAAAAATCATGAGACTACTTAGAACAGTCAAAAAAGGTCAAATCCCTGATCAACAAACTACAGGAAGTGCTTGGTTGCAGTCATTGCAGCCAACGGTGGCATAACCAGTTATTGAGTGTAAAAGGTCAAATCCCTGATCAACAACTACAGGAAGTGCTTGGTTGCAGTCATTGCAGCCAACGGTGGCATAACCAGTTATTGAGTGTAAAGGGTCAAATTCCTTTTTCACACAGGGGCATTGGGTGTTGCATAACACTTTACTAAAGAAATGGGGTGGGGCGGAGTATCTATATGTTGGACTCATTTGTCCACTCAGGTTCCCTTTAAAAATAGGTTTTGGTTGAAGATTGATAACATTCAGTGACTAAAATATGCAAAAAAGTTGAGAAAAATGGAGGGAAATACTTCTTCATGCCACAGGAGGAGGAGGAGGAGCCAAGACCAAGGCTGCATTTCACACTCATTAACCAAGGACAGTAGCATTCTGAAGTCGCATGCCAGACTATCACCCTCACCATCCTGAAGGTACAGGCCAATTACACAATAACCACACTGGGCAGGCCTGAGTCAAAGAGGGAGGAAGGAGACTGTCTGACTCAGAAGTAGGTTAGCAAAATCCTGTTGGAGGATTCCCGGAATCAGGAACAGAATCCTCCAACTGAGATTTCTCTGAAAACCTTTTTAGTTTGGAAAAGTTACCAGAACTTGAAGGATCATATGACAGAAGCTGGGTATTGTCCTCTGACCCTAGTGACACAGACAATCTACAAAGAGTCTGCCATCTCTGTCTCTTTACAGTGACCGGTCTGATGATGACATCAAGGGTCTTCGCATAGATGACCAGTATGTGGTCAAAATGGCCGGCTGGCACTCAAGACAGACCGACCCACAGCCCGAGAGACAGACCAACCCACGGCCCGAGAGACAGACCAAAGGCAGCAGAGCCCTTTGAACCTCCATGTTGTCAATACAGACCACAGGCAGTGAAAAATAAAGCATCCTTTGTATGAAAGTCTGTTGGCCAGCACCACAAACCCCCTATCCTTATCTGT